>NW_021836859.1:10000-12500 GCF_006345805.1 Octopus sinensis | reverse complement strand
TTACCGACTTTTGTGAAGAAGGCGGTTTGGAATGCCTTTGATAATAAATAGAACGATTTAAACAAGGGTGACCTTGGGTTGAACTCGTAAGTATCATTTTCGTACTGGGGTCGATCTAATTGACTGGCCACCTCCCCCAAAATTTCGGGCCTTGTGCCTAGAGTAGAAAAGAATATTTAAGGCGGCGGGCTGGCAGAAACGTTAGCACGCCGGGCGAAATGTGTAGCCGTATTTCGTCTGCTGTTACGTTCTGAGTTCAAATTCCGCCGAGGTTGACTTTGCCTTTCATCCTTTTGGGGTCGATAAATTAAGTACCAGTTACGTACTGGTGTCGATGTAATCAACTTAGTCCCTTTGTCTGTCCTTGTTTGTCCCCTCTATGTTTAGCCTCTTGTGGGTAATAAAGAAATGGGTATTTCGTCTATCTTTACGTTCTGAGTTCAAATTCCACCAACGTCTACTTTGCCATTCATCCTTTCGGGGTTGATAAATTAAGTACCATTTGCGTACTAGTGTCGAGCTAATCGACTGGCTTCCTTCCCCAAAATTTCAGACCTTGTGCCTCCAGTAGAAAAGAATATTTATATCTGGTTTGTGTTATATAACAATCATAAAAAAGCTCCATTTCATATATATGTTGAAAGTGTGTGGAGTCTTGTACATCTGTTAATTTCTGCGATATAAACATGGATTACACTTGAACGACACCGATTTAGATTGAACAATATTTACATTACTAAAAATATTTACTTTAAATATTTACATTGAATAAAAATATTTAATCCTATTCCAAAAGAAAACAAGAAATACTCTATTGTACAATATGAAAATAGTAAGGAAAATGTAAGAACATTTCGCACGATTAATACAAATAATATTTCATCAACGATAGGGGGTGGGGAATAAGCTTCATACTAAAGTAGGAATTAAAGTAGGAATTAAAAATAGGAATACGCATTCTTTTCAGTTCTATATTTAAGAGACGAGGGATTATGTACATTATTTACATTATTTATATTTGACGGATATTTGTCCTCATCTTGTTTGTTGTTAACACAACGTTTCGACTGATATACCCTCCAGCCTTCAACAGGTGTCTTGGGGAAAATTTTGATGTTGTTGGAAGAGTAAAGAGAGTATATTATTATTATTATTATTATTATTATTATTATTATTATTATTATTATCATTATTACTATTATTATTATTATTATTATTATTATTATTATTAAGGTTACTGCCTGGTATCGAACTCGGAATCTTTGGGTTAGTAGCCCGCGCTCTTAACCACTACGCCATAACAACAATAAAAATACCTTAGGAATGAGAACCCAGGTTCAAAATTTCCCCAAGACACCTGATGAAGGCTGGAGGGTAAATCAGCCGAAACGTTGTGTTAAAACAAACAAGATGAGGACAAATATCCGTCAAATATAAATAATGTAAATAATGTACGTTTTCTTTTACCATTTCAGACAATTTGGATGGGATCTGGTTACGGGGCAAAATAACTCTTTCTACTCTAAGCACAAGTCCTGAAATTTGGTGGGGTTGGGGTGGAAGGGTTATTTCGATCATATCGACTCTAATAGTCAATTGGTAGTTATTTCATCGACACCGAAAGGACGAAAAACAAAGTCGTTCTCGAAAGAATGAATAAAAAAATTAATCTCGCCGAGATTTGAGCGCAAATACATTTTTTTAAATATGATTTTGTCCCAAACGAGACTTGGGGAGGCATTGTAGAATAAGGAACTACAAATAAGAAATAAAAGGATCAACAAATTCCAGTTTGAATTCAGAAGATGGAGACGGACAAAATGCTTAGCGGGATTCTGTCCGTCTTTACTTTCGGTATTCAAATTTCGTCGAGGTTGACTTTGCATTTCATCCTTTCGGGGTCGATAGAATAAATGCCAGCTGAACACTGGGATTGGTTGAAAATAGCGCAAAAGAAAATGGGTAGGTGGGAGCCAGTCGATGACATCAACCACAGTGCTTAACTGGTACTTATTATATCGACCTCGAAAGGAAGGTAAGTGAAGTCGACCTCGGTGGCATTTGAACTGAGAACATAAAATCGGAATAAATATCGCTAAGTCCGGGGTGCTACCGATTCTGCCAGCTTTCCTCCTTATTAATTACTTCAATTTTTGGTACAAGATATGTAAATTTAGAGCCGGGGGTCACCCGATTACATCGAACCCAGGGCTCAATTGGTGCTTTGTGATATTGACTCCGAAACGATTAAAGGCTAAATTGACATCGGTGGGATTTGAACTCAGATTGTACAGAGCCAAAAGAAATACCACGAAGCCAGGCGAAATGCGTAGCCGTATTTCGTCTGCCGTTACGTTCTGAGTTCAAATTCTGCCGAGGTCGACTTTGCCTTTTGTTCTTTCGGGATCGATTAATTAAGTACCAGTTACCATATAATCGACTTAATCCGTTTGTCTGTCCTTGTTGGTCCTCTCTGTGTTTAGCCCCTTGTGGGCAGTAA
>NW_021836859.1:0-2500 GCF_006345805.1 Octopus sinensis | reverse complement strand
TTGCAACCCTTAAGATTCCACTCGCGCATTCATGGCAAACAAGGCACAGGGTCAGACTTTAGATCGTGTAGGTATATTTTTACCCACTCCGATGTCTGCACACGGCCAGTTATACGTTGCTATGAGTAGAGCAACAGAGTCCAGTAATTTGGAAATTAGTGTCAACCAAATAGAAAATATCGTCTACAAAGAAGTTTTGTAATCATATTGGTATTAATGAAGGGAATGTGGAGGCGCAATGGCCCAGTGGTTAGGGCAGCGGACTCGCGGTCATAGGATCGCGGTTTCGATTCCCAGACCGGGCGTTGTGAGTGTTTATTGAGCGAAAACACCTAAAGCTCCACAAGGCTCCGGCAGGGATAGTGGCGATCCCTGCTGTACTCTTTCACCACAACTTTCTCTCACTCTTACTTCCTGTTTCTGTTGTATCTGTATTTCAAAGGGCCGGCCTTGTCACTCACTGTGTCACGCTGAATATCCCCGAGAACTACGTTAAGGGTGCACGTGTCTGTGGAGTGCTCAGCCACTTACACGTTAATTTCACGAGCAGGCTGTTCCGTTGATTCGGATCAACCGGAACCCTCATCGTCGTAACCAACGGAGTGCTTCCATCCAATGAAAGGAATATGATTTATAATTTAAATAAGGAAATTTGTGAACTTTGAATGTATAAGAGTATAAACAAGCGTAGAATAGTGTAAACAACTGAAATAAAAGTATATCTAAATAACATTTCATAACATTTGAATGTGGCTAGGGACAGGGCAGGGCGGTGGGGGTGTTACTGATGCATTTAGCCCCAGGCGATCATCAACGTCACCAGATAGGCTGAGACCATCAAGGTGTCCTTAGAGAATTATTATTGCTAAATGACATTTGTTTTCTTAATACTTTTTTTATGTAGTGGTCGCAGGAATCTCTGGCTTTCGTTAGGAGTGGTCCACATAACCATTCGTGATGCAGAGGCTGGAAGCCTGTTTCAGTTCCGAAGTGAATCGTCATCACATGTTACTTAGTCACAAACATATGTCATACAGCTGTAATAGAATGCTGTATCACCAACAATAAGGTGATTTCTCTAAGACATCACCCAGTAATCCTATCAAAGTCCATTTACACATTTCTCAATACATAATGCTGCTATGACTTCCCTCCCTCATTTTATGCCTCCATCGTAGACGGGTAGATTTGATAATAATAATAATAATAATAATAATAATAATAATAATAATAATAATATTAATAATAATAATAATAATAATAATATTAATAATAATGATGATGATGATGATGATGATGATGATGATGATGACGACGACGACGACGACGACGATGATGATGATGATGATGACGACGACGTTGATGATGTGATGATGATGATGATGATGATGATGATGATGAGATGATGACGTTGACGATGATGATGATGACGATGATGATGATGATGATGATGATGATGATGATGATGATGATGATGATGATGACGATGATTATGATTTTGGCATAAGGTTAGCAATTTCGGGGGAGGGGTAAGTCGATTACGTTGGCCCCAGGGTTCTGGTACTTATTTTATCGACTCCGAAACGATGAAAGGCAAAGTCACCCTGGGTCTCACAAACGACGATCACACCTGCTTATCGTCAAGGAATTGCTGGATATGTTGTGGCCTCCGCGCATGTCTGTATATCATCAACCACGGCATGCCCAGTCCTCCATTCAGCGGATGTTGACAACAAATGGAGCGCCCAACCAATAAAGAAACGTCCTTTCCATACAAAGCGGAAGAGTAGCTGCTCCAGTCTGGTCAGACGTGAACTGGGGCAAGGCACGATGTTCGAGCAGTTTCAACAAGATGGAGCCACCGCTCACACAGCGAAAAGATCAACAGAAATTTTGAGAGAACTGTTTCCAAAACAATTGATCTTAAGCGGATGACCTGAAAACTCGTCTGAGCTAACCCCTTGCGATTATTTTCTCTGGGGTCACTTGAAAGGCGAGGCTAACAAATATCAACCAACAACCATTAACGAATTAAAGACTGTTATACGCCAAACAATTTCAGAAATACCACCGGAAATGCCACCAGAAATACCATCAGAAATACCACCGGAAATTGACTACAACAGTATGATGTGACTAGAAACCATCATTTGGGGGATATTGTTTTCGAAACCAAATGAAACAGACTATATTCTTTCATTTTAGCGTTTTAAAAATATCCGTTTTAATAACGTTTAGCTTGGGCCTTTTTCACAACCTGTAATATACAGGATTTCTTTAGTCGCATCCTATATATTTAAAACAAAATTTTTGGACATCACTCTTAGTGTTAGAGCAATTTCTAATGTTAAACTTTATATCCTAAACCCAAAACCTAAACCTAAATTCTAACTTTAACCCTAACCCTGACTCCAGTCCTAACTGGAAACTGAGTTTTTCTTTAGCTGCATTATAAAAAGAAAAACTGTTAGAGTTTCACGTTCCTGTTCGGTGTACAGTT
>NW_021836858.1:27500-37687 GCF_006345805.1 Octopus sinensis | reverse complement strand
TCAAGGCAGGTAGTTTTTTTATTAGATTCGCTGCTTATAGTTGTAAGTGGTGGAAGCACTCCGTCGGTTACGACGACGAGGGTTCCGGTTGATCCGATCAACGGAACAGCCTGCTCGTGAAATTAACGTGTAAGTGGTTGAGCACTCCACAGACACGTGTACCCTTAACGTAGTTCTCGGGGATATTCAGCGTGACACAGAGAGTGACAAGGCCAGCCCTTTGAAAATACAGGTACAACAGAAACAGGAAGTAAGAGTGAGAGAAGGTTGTGGTGAAAGAGTACAGCAGGGATCACCACCATCCCCTGCCGGAGCCTCGTGGAGCTTTAGGTGTTTTCGCTCAATAAACACTCACAACGCCCGGTCTGGGAATCGAAACCGCGATCCTATGACCACGAGTCCGCTGCCCTAACCACTGGGCCATTGCGCCTCCACTCGCTGCTTAATGAACAGTAAAAGACAGAATGAGTCTCACGGTAACAATAGAAACAGACAGACAGACAGATCTGCAACCTCCGCTCTGTCTTCGTTTCCCATATCAACGAGTTGTTTCTTTTCATCCAACAAGAGCCACCGTTCGTAAACAATAACTGTATAGCACCCAAAAATCTTCGACTACTGAAGTCCCTGACCCTAGTGAATTGTCTCTTGAGCAAGTAGAGAATGTGGGAGGCGGTGTTTGGACAGAGAACGATAAAAATTTCTCGATTTCAAACCGAGTAAAATTTTAGGTTCTTTTAGTTCTCAATACTGTCAAAGAATTTGATGACGACGACGCTGCCGTTCCACCAGATTAATCCAGTCCAAGACCAAAATTAATGGCAACGAAAATAGCATTGCTTTTCGCTTTTTCACTTTTAAAGGAGATTGATTAGCCTACATTTAGAGTTGAGAAAGAAATTTAATTTGTGATGCTCGACTGTGTGCAGAGACGGTGTGGAAATTTCGAAAATAAGAACGACCATTCTATGCATAGATTTAAGAAGAATCAAATAAGAATCTTCAACGAATTTAGCTTAAACCCGACTATCATCAACAATCTGCTACGATCAACTCCTTGGATATTATGTTAAGCTTCAAGTCAGACCATAGTTACCTCAACAAAAATCCTAATGAATGACCAGAAATCATACGGGGTAAATGCAATCCTGTATATATACATGTATATATATGATATATACATATATATATATTTATATATATATGTATATAAATATATATGTGGTATATAAATATGTATATGTGATATATATGTATATATATGTATATACATTATATTTGTATATATATATATATATATATATATATATGTATATATATATATTCATTATATATGTATATATATGAATACATATATGTATATATATACATATATATGTATATATATATGTATATATATATGCATATGTATATATATGTATATATATATATACATATGTATATATATATATATACATATATATACATATATATATATGTATGTATATATCTATATATATATATATCTATGAATGTATACATGTGTGTTTGTATGTAGATTAACTGACCCAGAGGCTTGTTCCTTACATTTGATTCTTTATCAAACACTTATAGTCATTGAATGACAATCAGTCGATGGAGACGAAGCGCTTCAAAGCCAAAGAAAGTTACGTTTGTCACCGGCAGCTGGCGGTGTAAGGTATCCCGCGACTGACAAATTTCTTCATCGAATCAAGTTCCAACACACACACACACACACACACACACACACACACACACACACACACACACACACACACACACACACACACACACAACATTCAAGTTCATATACCGTACAGAAATTAGTGAAGCCATAGGAAAACTTTATGAAGCCATGTTACGGTCAACACTATCAACAATTGTTTCAGAAGTCAGTAAGTCCATTCACGCTGATGAGACCCATATTGGAGTACGGGATTCAAGCCTCTTCTCCTTATCTCCTCAAAGACATACAGCATCTCGAAAGAGTCCAGAAGCTGGCTACCCGCATGGTTCTTGGTCTCAAGCATTTGTCTTATGAAGATAGGCTGAAGACGCTCGACCTTTATTCTCTAGAAAAACGACGACGCCGTGGTGATCTCATTCTCGCTCACAACATCATAAGCGGAAAGTGTAACCTCTCGAAAGAGCTGTTCTTCACTCCTGCTCCAGAGCGTCGGCTGCGGGGTCACTCCGAAAAGCTCTATCTGCGACGATTTCATCTCAATCGAAGGAGAGGGGCTTTCTGTGAGGTTGTGTGCTGTCTGTCTCCTACGATTTAGATTCCTAACTATTCCCACATTTTGCGGTGCAGTTTAACCAAAACCGGGTATCTTATAGTCGTGATTCATATCGAGCCCTTCTGGGTATTAGCGCACGTCTACAATGAGTCTACGATTTAAAAAAAAAATTACCACCAATTTTCCCCATTTTTAATGCATTTTTGGCATATATAAGGGAAGTAACTCTCTAAAAATTTATTATTAAATCTCAGAACGTAAAAAGCTACAGTAACACCTCCCCCCCTTTGTGGTTAGCCATATTGAGATGGCTATTATACTTTACATCTCTAAAAATGCTTATATAGTTATTTCCCTTACAAACCCGAGCAACGCCGGGCGATACTGCTAGTTTAATATATCTTATAGAAATCGGTAACATTTTTTGTTAATGAAAATGTTTGTAGAAAGGTATAAAACGTACATATATCTGCTTCTTTTAGATATATAAATGGTATGTAGTATATCTATCCATGTTTATTACGGGTTTCAAAAAAAAAAAAACAAAAAAAAACAGTGATAAATGATTCAGTGATCATTTCCACATAATTTGTAAATGGAGCAAAATAGCAAATTCATTGACACGAAACTCACGGCCCACAGTTGCGTATTTTCTTGATCGTTTGCACCTTTCCCTGTTGAGAATACATTTGTCAATGCCATTTGTTGGAATCAGGCGCTGTTGTATATTTTCTGTTCATTGGTTCTTATGTTGATGGGCGCGAATACGTAAATCCGGATAAAAATTAAACAGAATCGCAATACGGTCATGTAAACCCAAGTGATAGCCAATGCATTGTAGGAAGCCGAGTATTGGTGGTCGCTGCGGGTCGTTTTTGCGGTACAAACAGAATCCCTGACTGATCGCCGGCCATAAATAAGCGTAACATGGTTCACAGTTGAGCGTATTGTATTATCTCGGATCAGTGATAAATAAATGAACGATAAACCAGGTTTCTTGTACAGTAAATTTTAGTTTTATAATAATTATTGTTCAGCCTTAGGTCGGCCCCGATTGACAATATCTAGGATCAAAGTTGTCCTGTCTATTAACATCTCACCTCTTCAGGTCTAATGCATCTAATACTACGTTATCCAAGTTACCTTTCCTTTTCAAAGATATAGGACGTGAATTGTGAGAAATTGACAGCTATTTCTAGCAGGTTGAGCGACTGAGAAGCTCCAATGTTGTACAATGTAATGTGATGTATGCTTGCATGTATGCGTGTATGTTGAGCCTGTGCGTATATGTTTGTATATACTTAGGTATGTGAATGTATTTATGTCTTATGTAATATATATATATATATATATATATATATATATATATATATATATATATATATATATATAACGGCGGTGCATCAGCATGGCCGCAGCTCTGAGCTGAAACTAGAAAAAAATATGTACATATATAATTCATACATATAAAATACTTCATCCATACTTGTTAGTCCGACAAATATATAGATTAAATATTATGGATAAAATATCTTATCCACAGTCAGAATTAACTTGTTGCCCCTGGTATATAACAAAACAGGAAATTGGAAAAATATTTGGTATCAATAATTTACCATTCCATATGTTTCATTTGCTAATATGAGTTAAAAAGTTTTACATGTAAGATAGACATGTGAGGAATTTCCAATGAGAAACTCTTCAGACAGAGAATCGAATGATATTATTCGATCATCTGTCTCAAGAGTTTCTTTTAGAAGATCTCTTACATATTTGTCTAACATGTAAAACCTTGTAATTCCTATTAGCAAAGGAAACATGTGTAATGGTGAATAAATAATGCCAAATATTTTTTTCCAATTTCCTGTTTTGTTATGCAATAGCTCTGCAAAAAATATTTCCAGAATTTTCAACTCTACAACGACAGCAACTACATTGTTCCTTCTCGAGCCATCCCTGGCTCATAAGGGCCTGTTTCCCGGTTTCCTTGGCGTATAGGTTCCCCACCTGGACGGGACGCCGGTCCGTCGCAGGTGAGCTGCAAGATGCAGGAGGAAAGAGTGAGAGAAAGTTGTGGCGAAAGAGTCAGCAGAAGTTCGCCATTACCTTCTGCCGGAGCCGCGTGGAGCTTAGGTGTTTTCGCTCATAAACACACACATCGCCCGGTCTGCGATTCGAACCCGCGATCCCTCGACCGCGAGTCCGCTGCTCTAACTACTAGGCCATGTGCCTCTACACAGCAATTACATGCGACTTAATAAGCAGATGTGCTTCAAGAGAAAACAGCTAAGATTTACCCTACCTACCTACTTAATATACATATATATATGTTTTTATATATAATTTTTTTACGTATAGTTGTAATATATATTGTTTATTATAGATGATAGAAGATAGGTGGGCAAAAATGAAAAAAGTCTGTAAAAAACAAAGTAAATAAATAAATATACGAGAGAAAGCATAACCGAAGCAAAACAGGCCAACAAGCAATTTCAGGAAGTTCAGTAAAGAATAGAAAATTACCTACCAAAGTGAGCTAGTGATAGATCATGTCTGATGTACAAGTCTCCAGGGATAAATAATTGCACAAGATAAGTATAGGATAAAGAGGCTTACGCATAGAGAGGGCCTTATCGCAGAAGACTTATAACCTGAAAGAACCATTAATAACATTTATTACACAAATATCGAACTTTGGTTTAGAAGTTAATAAATAAGACATGTTGATCATATTATCGATATGGTTAAAAGGATTTAAGGGTTGGTGATGATTCAAAACGGTTTGGAAAGGGTTAATTAACCTAATCCTGAGCTGATACCGCCGTACATTGAAGCGACACAGCCTCTAAAAACAAAATTGAAACTGACTTAACTGAGGGCAGTGGCCAAGTACGAATTGTCGAATTTACTGAGAACTTTCATCGTGGCATCAACGACTAATGGTAACCTCTTTCCTTGTGAGCATTTTGGACAAAATCATAAACTCTACATTCAGCAGAGTTATGAGAGAAATTTTCGATGATGACAGCCTTGGGATCTGTGTAACCGATTCACGGAAATTGATGATGTTCGAAGCTATGTTTATCTAAACCATCTTGAGGACACATACTTATACAATTGGCTCTAAGCACTCATAAGATCTAGCTGTCCATGTCCATAGTGACACATTTGGAAAATCTAGTCAGTGCCTGTCAGAGAGCTGGAACTGTCTGCGGTTTTTACAACACCCCTTCTATGTGGTCAATTTCTGCGCAATCCCTGTCTGCCGATGCGATAGCATTTTCGTTGCTTGATGGCGGAACGTTACCAAGAATGCTTCTAGACGCTTAAAGTCTGTCCACTCTGTCCAAGGCAGGGCATAAACGGCCACTGTCCAAAAGCACCACCATTACTGCTGCATAGATTCAAAGTCACCAATTCACTATCCAAATCCAAGAGGATCATCCTGATCTGAAGACCCAAATCCTCTTAAAACAACATTGCCATTAATCACGATCCGGATTGACCGAAACACGCGTACACCTCGGAGTCCTCGAGGAGTGCGAATATGAGTGTTCCGGAAATCCTGTGTTTTGGGTGATGGCTACCCAATTTAAATTTACTGTCATGAGGTCATTAACACATGTGATCTTGCTTCCGGGCAATTTCCAGCACATGCGCATTGAAGTAAGTGCATGATATTTGTAAGAACGGTCGTGTAATTCAAGATGTATTTTAGTGGTTGTCCTTGGTTTTGGTGTTTAACGGGTTTTACTGATGGTTGTGATGACGGTTGTCTCTGCAGTGGTGATTCTGATGATGGTGTTGGCGATGTTGGCGTGTCGTTGTTTGAAGGTTTTTCTTACGTCCGTTTCTGCGTCCTAGCTGTTTTCGTCAGCGCGTCTTTCTCTCACTTTTCCTTTGTTCCGACGGCAATAGTAGAAGTGGCGCCAGTGTTGCCTTCACACGAATTTCCATTCGCGCCGTTTCTTTTGTCGTCGTTGTTGCTATTGTTGTTCATACATTCTCTGTTAACAGGTAGTGGTGAGAAATTGGGAATGTATTGGATGTTGGAACAGCTAACAGCACTCCCTTCCTGGATTTGCGAAGCTATAATGTAATTTTTTCAAGAAATTATAATTTTGCTACCAAAAAGTTTCAAAACTCGCCCCGGAGGCGCGGAAATTTCACAAGGCCAACCAGCCTCAAATGGATGCATGTTGGTTTCATCAGTAAACGGCAAATTACTTTCTTCAAAACAACATACGAGCTCCAAAACGAAGTCTTTCTCTAATAATTATAATAATAATAATAATAATAATAATAATAATAATCCTTTCTACTAAAGGCACAAGGCCTGAAATTTTGAGTCAGGGGACTAGTCGATTAGATCGACCCCAATGTTTCACTGATACTTTATTTATCGACCCCGAAATGATGAAAAGCAAAGTCAACCTCAATAATAGTAATAATAAAGATGATAATAATTTGCGCTATTAGCCACAAGGGCCTAACAGATTAAAAACAACACAAAGACATACTACATATAATAAATATAATTAATACTATCCTTCTATTAAGGAGGTGAGCTGGCAGAAACGTTAGCACGCCGGGTGAAATGCATAGCGGTATTTCGTCTGTCTTTACATTCTGAGTTCAAATTCCGCCGAGGTCGACTTTGCTTTTCATCCTATGGGGGTCGATTAAATAAGTACCAGTTACGCACTGGGGTCGATATAATCGACTTAATCCGTTTGTCTGTCCTTGTTTGTCCTCTCTGTGTTTAGCCCCTTGTGGGTAGTAAAGAAATAGGTATTTCGTCTGTCTTTACATTCTGAATTCAAATTCCGTCGAGGTCGACTTTGCTTTCATCCTTTCGCAGTCGATTAAATAAGTACCAGTTGCCTACTGGGGTTGATCTAATCGAATGACCCGTTCCTCCAAAATTTCAGACCTTGTGTCTTCAGAGTCGAATATTATCCTTCTATCCACTGCGTCTGTTTTACTTTTTTAGTATATATATACTTCTTGAAATGATTTCGACATTGAATTCCTGAAACATTCTCTGCACACACACACACACACGCACACACACGCACGCACGCACACACACACACACACACACACACACACACATACACACACACGCACGCGCACACACACACCATGACTAAATCCAACGTATTTGTTTGCATTAACGAACAAGATCTGAAGAGCCTAAAAGTTATGAAAAGGAAAATTAGAATTCGTAACATTCATCCTCTGACCCTGGTGCTGTTAGAGCGGATGGATGTAAACTGAAATAACTTCTACCCGTAATTGAAAATGCTTCACAAATTCGACTGAGCTTGAGTTTATCTTCATTTACTTTCTGCTCTTCGACTCACATCTCAAATAAATGCTTCAATTTTTTACAAATGCATAAGATATGATCAATCCAAGTCCTTGAATGAGATTATCGTATCTAACCAGGAAGAACACAAGGAAAAGTTGACCTCGACCAGATCTGAGCTCAGAACAACATATTTTGTCTAACGATCTAACAAGTCTGCCAGTTTGTCGCACTTCAAAGGTCTTATATCTGTATAACATTATACACCCAGTAGACGAGCATAACTAGAGGGAACAAGATCTTGAAATGGTCCATAGTGAGTCTTCTCAAAGTTGGGAAGGTAAGAATATAGACTGAAGAATTTCGCCATGTGATGCTACCGTGAATGAATGGCATATGTGGATAAGATATCACATTACATAGTCAGGAAATGTGAACCGATGTAGGAACCTCTCTGTAGTTTCCCGATCTGCAAGAAATAGCTACCAAATATCTCTCGTTCCAAAACGCAAGAACACATCGGGCTATGGAGTCATGACCGAAAAGCCTTTAGTCATGGCAATTATCAACCAAGGCTGTCCTCGGTTAAACAACAACGGTAAACCCGATTGAAACCAGTTATAGATATTTTGTTGTCTTTCTAAAACCAGACATTATATTTTACGTGCTCTATTTCCTATTATTGTTACAAATGGATGCTAGATTTTCTGAGGAGGTGTCAGTAGGGGTATTTACCTATTTGTACATACTCATGGCCACAGTGTCAAGCAGCTGTCTCTATTTAGGGAAGTAGCTATTAACGGAGGTAGCTGTTGACGGAAAATCAACCTGAATATATCCTGACTAAATACACCGGAATGGTTTCATCAGCCAAGAACAGGAACAGTCTGATTGACTTTCTCATATTTTCCATTAAGCCCTAGGTCAACTCCATGTTATGGTAGGAATTATTTGTTTAAAGTATCGTGTAGTGGGATCGAATACGAAACTACGTGGTCGAATACGAAACTACGTGATTGAATACGAAACCACATGACTGTGAAGAAAACCTATGATAAATCACTCAATGCTAGTTTGCACAGAACGGTACTGACCGAATATTGCGACCAACAAATAACATCGTTTCAACCAGAACTAACCAGAGTGACACAACAACCAGTCTGAAGAAGAAAAAGTATTGGAAAAAAAATGAGGGACAAACTGTGCGAAAAAATCAGAATTCTTTAAGGTAAAATTTAAATGTATTTCTCTTGCGATATGCTTGAAAAGTCTCTCCTGGAAATATTGAAGAACTTAATACCCATTGGGTATATGTAGAAGAATCATAATGTTTCATTTATATAGATATTTTGAGTGGCTGTGTGGTAAGTAGCTTGTTTACCAACCACATGGTTCCGGGTTCAGTCCCACTGGGTGGCACCTTGGGCAAGTGTCTTCTGCTATAGCCTCAGGCCGACCAAAGCCTTGTGAGTGGATTTGGTAGACGGAAACTAAAAAAGAAGCCCGTCGTATATATGTATATATATATATGCATGTGTGTGTTTGTGTGTCTGTGTTTGTCCCCATAGCATTGCTTGACAACCGATGCTGGTGTGTTTATGTCCCCGTTACTTAGCGGTTCGGCAAAAGAGACCGATAGAATAAGTACTGGGCTTACAAAAGAATAAGTCCCGGGGTCGAGTTGCTCGACTAAAGGCGGTGCTCCAGCATGGCCGCAATCAAATAACTGAAACAAGTAAAAGAGTAAAAGAGTAAAGAGTAATCATAATGTTTCATTTATATATGTCTAACTCTAGCCACGGTGGACATTTACAGTTTATGGCCTGTGCTGTTTGGGAGTTAACTATCCTCGGCAATTACGCAATACAGAACTAGAAACAGAAAACAAATGTCACACATCTGTTTGGTCATGTGACATTCCTTTCGGCTTTAGTTTCGAACATCGGTTCCTGGTCTACATTGGACGAATATTTCCTTCAGCTTTTACCGCTTACTCTGATCTGATGCTTCTTTCCACCGTCTTTGTATTTGAGAAGACCGTCTTGGCATCAAATCTTCGAGATTAGCATAACCTAATTTGTATTTTCTGTGAGTTCGGTTGGTTCATTTTGAGGTCTGTCTCATGTCTATCATTCTCGGTATGCGACCCCAGCTTCACTTTAATTTTTTATAACTTCAAGAATCTTTTGGAAAGAAGTGTTTGTAATACATAAGCGCTTTCGCTGTTTATAGCTTTTCAGACACACCTGTTATAGGATAATCTCTGTGTGTAAAGACATACATTCATACATACATACATACATACATACATAATACATACATACATACATACATACACTATTCTTACACTATTCTTTTGGTCTTCCATGAGCATAAAATTTTGGCGAGCTCTTCGCATTGTTCTTAGTTTATAGTTTAAATCCGTCATATTTTACATTTCTGTATTGTGTGAGTGTCAGTAGAAAACATTTGCCGCATTGCATTCTTTTCACAATCATAAAAATATTAAGCTTAAAGATAGATCTAGCTCGGCCCCCGAAATGGATACACAATTGGGGATTCTGCGCTCGATCACTTCTTCCTTGGATGTTCTTGCCGAGATCTATTGACCTAAAGAGACAAACTACCAAATCTTT
>NW_021836858.1:0-20000 GCF_006345805.1 Octopus sinensis | reverse complement strand
CAAACTAATAGACGACAACAATACTGAAACATTAACAGCACTATGGAATGAAGAATGTGAAAAAGAGGAACTTAAGTCCCTCCAACGATGGGAAAAGAGCGCCATCTGGTTTCTAGATTATGAAACCAACTTCAAAAATGAACACATATCCAACAACCCCTTCATAAAATTAAGCAAATCAAAACCAAATACCAATAGAACGGAACAACCACCAAGAAATCCTACCACACTCTACACCAGAAAAGTACACCTAAAACACACCCCACACTACCTACACCAACCCCAAAACACCTACAGAGGCCCACCACACCAGTTCGAAAATAGACATACCAACAGAGCAGAACAACCACCAAGAAATCCAAACACACTCTACACCAGAAAAATGCATTTAAAACGCACCCCACACTACCTACACCAACCCCAAAACACTTATAGGGTCCCACCACACCATTCCACGAACCTAAGAGCCACAACATACAATACTATAAAATACAACCCACATAACCAAACCAAAACGCTACTACCAACATCCACCCCAGGAACCAACCATACAACCATAACAAACAACAAATGCACTACGGAGGAAACAACTACCAACACAATACACCTGAGGAACTAAGACGTAACACTAGGTTCAACAACAGACTCCAGAACAGAGCACCACAAACTCACTCTGACAATTATAACAACATGAGACAGATAAATAATAGCTTTGAACATAACTACACCAACCATTTTTTAGACCCCACACACAGGAACAGGGACACACGATGGCAAAGGACAAACAAAAGAAACCTCAGGTAATTAAGATAATCAATCTCTCAAACAAAGAACTTACACCTAACGAAATAAGCATACTCTCCAAAGGACTTAAATTTACACCCACCCCACAACGTTCTAATTATTATGAAATGAAAGATGATATTTCGGAATTTTGCAGAAAACTAAGACTCACCGAGGCATTTCAAGACAAACAAATAGAGGAGGACTCAATAGCTAGAAACAAGAGCAATTACACCCCCACCAAAGGTAAGAATAAAGCCTTAGACCGCTATTGTGACTACATAACTAATTTCCCGTTTCAATTCATCAAGAAACAAAAACACAGCCCTAACTTCAACAAAAGAGAATGGAACGACCTCATCAAACTAAGAGAAGACAAAACAATAACAATTAAGGAGGCAGATAAGGGCAACGCGATAGTAATAATGAATACAAACAATTATAAAAATTTAGTGCTATCCCTATTAAGAGATGAAACGTATTATGAAAGGGCCCAACAGTATAACCAGCAAAAAATAATGCATAACCTTAGGACATTAATCAACACATACCAAGAAGGACTCACGAACAAGGAGTATGAATACATCACTAACTTCAAATGCAAATCGAGTTTGTTCTATGGTATCCCTAAGGTACACAAAAGCCAAACCATTAGAGAAACGTGCAAAACATCCACCGACACACTCATCAAAATCCCTTCACCAAATGATCTTAAACTAAGACCGATAATAGCAGGGCCAGCATGTGAAACTCACCGCCTCAGCAATTTCTTAGACACACTTCTTAAACCTTTCCTAAAACACATCAAAAGCTACGTAAGAGACGATATAGATATGCTCAACCACCTCCCTAAAACAGTCAATGAGAAAACCCTTCTAGTATCATTCGACGTAGTTAATCTTTATTCTAACATCCCTCACACCTAGGAATAGAAGCAATCACCTTCTGGCTGAATAACTACCCCTTTGAACTCCCAACTCGCATAAACAAAGACCTTATAATAGAAGGACTTAGATTCATTTTAGAGAACAATTATTTTATTTTTGACAATGATTTCTACAGGCAAAGATCGGGAACAGCGATGGGCACGCGTACTGCACCATCTTTTGCCAACCTAGTGATGGGATACCTCGAGAAAATACTATACCGGATGACACTCGAGAAATATGGAAACACCTTCGCCACCTATATCCATAACAACTGGAAAAGATACCTCGATGACTGTTTCATCATCTGGGACAAAGGCATAGAGAAACTTGAGGAATTTAAAATTCTATTAAATGGAATAAATGACAATATACAATTCACGATGGACCACAACGAAAAAGAATTACCATTTTTAGACATCCTCATTAAGAAAACCGGCAACAAAATAGAGACAGATATCTACTATAAACCGACAGACTCTAAACAGTACCTACCCTTTGATTCATGCCACCCACGACACACTAGAATGAATGTCCCTTTTTGTTTAGCTAGAAGGATTTGCACCATAATATCAGACACAAACACCCGACACACACGTCTCCAGGAACTTAGAACCACACTCACAAATAGAAACTATCCACAGCCCCTAATAGACAGTGCAATCCAACGGGTACTTAAATTAAGTATAGAAGACCTGAGACAAACAAAACCAAAAAAGAAAGAACAATTAAAAACCCTTCCCTACATCTCTACACACAACCCACTCAACAATGAGGCCTTCAACACCATACTACAAAGCACAGCCCTACTAAAGGGAGACCCAAAGATGAACCGGATCCTCGAAACACACACCATCATTAAAAGTAAACGGCAACCAAAATCCTTGAAAAGGATTTTAACCCAAGCTACACTGCACTCAACATCAACCACAAAACCAGCAGTTAGAAAATGTGGAAGGCCCAACTGCGGAATCTGTGTCATCTTGAAAGAAGATCAGAATTTATACTGGAACAAGGCCACCAGTTCACCATTAGAACAAACTTCACCTGCGCATCAGAAAACTTAATTTACGTCATAACATGCGCAGGCTGCAATAGGCAGTATATAGGCCATACAAAAAATAGCTTACGTAACAGGATGGCGGTGCATAAATCACAAATTAGAAACCCTGATTACCGCAAAATACCGGTCAGCGGACACATAGATAGATGTGCTGGAAATGTAAATCCGAAATTTACAACTAACCCGCTCTATAAATTCAGTGACAACGCAACCTTCACACAACGCCAAAATAAAGAACTATATTTCATAAAAAAATTTAGACCAAGTTTAAACACCCTGGGCCAGGAATACTAAAACAAAAGATAAGTCCTCCGAAAAGGAGAACCAAATTTCACCACGGCCGCTACTTCAAACAGACACTCACTCTGACGGAAATATGCCTTAGTAAAAAAGGAAAAAAATTCTTTCGTGCAAATCTGACCCTGATACATACGATACAGCTAAGGGTCAGACCCGATTCTGATTGGTCAACAAGTTGATGACGTCTAGCTCTGCTAGAATGGACAGGATACAAACAGGGGACAGTCATTAGTCAGAATATTGATGACGTCCTTTTCTGCTTGAATAGTCACCTAACAAGTACAGACAGGGGGCAGATCTAATGTAGCTATAAGTCGTGATTGGGCAGAATCTGGATGACGTCCCGCTATGCTTGACTAACGAAGCGACTGGTCAAGACAGGAAACAAACAAGAGGGAGTTATAATGCAGCGATTGGTCAAAATAATGATGACGTCCCGTTCCACTTGGTTAAAGCCACCTAACGAAACGATTGGTCAAAACATTGATGACGTCACGCTACGCTAGATTGACCACCTAACAGGCATTATAAAACCGAGCATTTCACAAAAACTCACTAGAACCACCCAGCGAACTTCCACCATGGGTCATCACAATTGCTTAAGGTAAAAATGAATTCCTCGCTCTTTCGGAAACATCAATCTTCTGTATTGACCGCTTTCCACCACTTTGATCTGTTTTTTGTATTGAATACGTATCGCCACCGTGGGCCACTGCATCGAACACTTTGAACATATACTTCAAACTATATATCAACTATACATGAACATATATCAACTATACATGAACTATATATCAACTATACATGAACTCTAAGATGTCTGACTCCGTTGTGTATTATAAATGAATTTCTTGTGTTTGACGGCATGAGCTGTCTCTTTTTATATATAACTTTTTTTGATAAGGTTCATTTCAGGAACTGAAACATGTTATAATGTATATATAAAAATTAAAAATTGTATAATACAGCAGCATTTTCGAACTTCATTTTTTACAAATATATATATATATAATATATAGATAGATATATATATATATAATATATATATATATATATATATATATATATACACACACACAATATTATCAATCGTACAGACATAGTCTATGTGTTTTGTTTATCGTCCAAATTTGCTGTCGGATAGCAGTTACGAGGTGAGTTATCTCGCCTAATCTAGGGCATTAGATGTTCTTTAACATTCGCCATAGGCGCAGGAGTGGCTGTGTGGTAAGTAGCTTGCTAACCAACCACATGGTTCCGGGTTCAGTCCCACTGCGTGGCATCTTGGGCGAGTGTCTTCTGCTATAGCCCTGGGCTGACCAATGCCTTGTGAGTGGATTTGGTAGACGGAAACTGAAAGAAGCCTGTCGTATATATGTATATATATATATATATATGCATGTGTGTGTGTGTGTTTGTGTGTCTGTGTTTGTCCCCCTAGCATTGCTTGACAACCGATGCTGGTGTGTTTACGTCCCCGTCACTTAGCGGTTCGGCAAAAGAGACCGATAGAATAAGTACTGGGCTTACAAAGAATAAGTTCCGGGGTCGATTTGCTCGACTAAAAGGCGGTGCTCCAGCATGGCCGCAATCAAATGACTGAAACCAGTAGAATAGTAAAGAGAGTAAGAGTGTAGGGAGCTTTGCTCGGATGCCAACCCGCAGCAAATTTGGAGACCTCTTTCTATGGTGTAACACATTTGATAGTGATGTGTAATATCTAGTATGTTTTACCTGAACTGGGATTATAGAGTGAGAAATCAATCACGTCAGAAACTACATCGGTTTTGGTGTCATTCAGAGGAAACACACTGGCTCCGTTGGCGATCTGCAATATTTGTGCTACAGCTCCTTGACATTTCTCGGTTTTACTACACTCCCAGTTGACATACCTGGAAAGAGCATAAAATAAAAAATTGAATATTAACACAGGTTTCAATAAACTTGAAAAAGTGTACTTAGTACAAGAATAAGAGCTGAGACAGTATTACTATTTCCAGGGTGAATACATTTATTGTAGTTACATTGCTGGGATCTTTTCGGTTTGAACGGCAGTTTTTAACATAATTTCTAGGTAATTAAAAAGTTTTAAACTTCGAATACTGGTAGAATGTGTTTATAAAACATCTTTTTCTCTTGGCTTTATGGAGAACATTCTATAGTTTGTAAGATATTTGTTCTTTTTTTTCTTCAATTTCTGCAATTTCAACCAATCACTGACGTCTATTAAGGTAAAAAAACATTCTGTGCCGTATGAATATCCTCTCGTTTAAGAAACAGATTGGGTTTATTTACATTTGTGAAGAAAAAAAGATACTCTTCCCCCACCCCTAGCCCTAACCCTAACCCTAACTAACTCTAACTCTAACCCTAACCCTAAAACATATTGAAATGTAATAGATCGATACTAGGGTCATAATTATGGGTGACATTTTCATTTGACACCGCTAGAAAAAACTGCCGTTCAAACCGAAAAGATCCCAGCTGGCCATTGTTGTTTCGAACGGGTTTGTTATGATTAACGTCTTTGGCAAAGTGCTTCCAGTAGTAGGGCCCTGGTTTGGCAATTCCGGGATTTTGAGGAATGTGGAATCACCTGTTGACTATCATTGTTTCCAGGTCTGCTCTTAACCAGAATTGTGGCGCTTATCAGGGCCCCAGTTATGGATCAAGTAGTATGTCACGGAATTGCTTCCCGAAGAAGATCCCTGACAGGTACCTCCAATGGCCCCAGGGTAGATGAGGTCCGTCTGCTCTTTAACAGTTTATCTTTATACATAAAAGAGAGGTTGTGTGTCTGTCTCCTACGATTTAGATTCCTAACTACTCCCACATTTTGCGGTGCAGTTTAACCCAAACCGGGTATCTTATAGTCGTGATTCATATCGAGCCCTTGTGGGTATTAGCGCGCGTCTACGATGAGTCTACGATTTAAAAAAAAAATTACCATAATTTTTTCCATTTTAATGCATTTTTTTCGCTATTATATAAGGGAAGTAACTCTCTAAAAATGTCTACGATGAGTCAACGATTAAAAAAAAAAATTTACCATCATTTTTTTCCCATTTTTAATGCATTTTTTGCTACTTTTTGGCTATAACTCTCTAAAAATGCTTATATAGTTATTTCCCTTACAAACCCAAGTAACGCCGGGCGATACTGCTAGTCTAAGATAAAGTAACTCTACTATCCTGCCCCCTGACATCTACTGAGCTTGTGGTACTTACTGTACCGGACTAATATAAGTTTCAAGGACGAAAGAGCAGGACTGACTCTGCACAAACCATAATCGCTATAATAATATTCATTGAGTAGGTTATTCAGCAACATTGCGCCAGAAGAAGCAGACCTAGCAATGGTCATGGCTGGAACGCTTTTGATGCTAGACTTGCTGAATCTGGATTGATGTGAGGATATCGTCTACTACTACTACTACTACTACTACTACTACTACTACTACTACGACGACGACGACGACGACGACAACAACAACAACAACAACAACAACAACAACAACACTACTAAATTACGGTATATAGTGTGTTAACCTTTCCTCTAATGTTTCTCCGGGAGTGAAAGTGACTTTTTCTGTCAGTGTCCTGGTCAACGGCTGATTCAACATAGATTTCGTCGTAAACAAGTTGAGGTTTGCGGATTTGATATTCTTCTGACTTGTATAAGAACCAGCAAATGCAAGAATACCGTTAAGAAGATTCTGCGATATTTCTGAACTGAAGTTTCGGCTTGCTGCTTGTAAGGCCTGCAAAATTATAAGATGGGATTATTGTAGCATTAAAGAAACGGATATATTCATTATAATAATGGAGATCGCTGCTGTAATTAATGTTATGTTTAATTATTTATTTACATTTTGCATCTTTCTGGCGTAATTGTCGGTGTTATTGACTGGGTCACTGTTAGGGTGGTATCTTTTTCAAGAATCGTAGATGGAAATATCATATATAAGATCAATTTCTATTTTTTGGTACAAGGCCAGCAATTTCGGGAATGGTGTAAGTCGATTACATCGACACCAGTACTCAACTGGTTCTTATTTTATCAAACCCGAAAGGATGAAAGGCAAAGTCAGCGGAATTTGAACTCAGAACATAAAGACGGACGAAATCTCGCAAAGCATTTCGTCCGGTGTGCTAACGATTCTGTCAGCTTGTTTTAAGATAGAATATTACGATAAAATAATTATAGAGAATTAAGCAATGAATAAAATTTAACGAAAGGGCCTCTCCGGCTCACGAACGTTTTTCTGTGATATAGTTATGTACAATCATATCTAATTCGGACATGCAAAGACAATACGCTGCATAAGTTGTCGCGAGAGAAGAACTTCTCCTCAGAGACAATATGGATGTAAATACACCACAAAGCCATAAGTGTCGTGTGTTTACATCCACATTATTTATAAAAAGAATTCTTTCTCTCGGGACAACATGTGCAGTATATTGTCTTCCCATGAACAAATGTACACAAGCATGTGAAATATGACTGTACATAACTATATTTGATTTAATTAGTAGGCATCTAATTAATTTTTTTATAAATACCTATTTCTTTATTACCCACAAGGGGCTAAACACAGAGGGGATAGACAAACGGATTAAGTCGATTACATCGACCCCAGTGCGTAACTGGTACTTAATTTATCGACCCCGAAAGGATGGAAGGCAAAGTCGACCTCGGCGGAATTTGAACTGAGAACGTAACGGCAGACGAAACACGGCTACGCATTTCGCCCGGCGTGCTAACGGTTCTGCCAGCTCGCCGCCTTAATTTTTGTATAAATATCAATATGGTATAAATAATGACGGCCAAAAACTTAGGTTGTTAAATAAATGAAAATGGAAGTGAGGAGTTGACGCGTATGAGGGCCATGTCACCAAGGACTACTTTCAATCGGTTGAAGCAACGAGCACCAGAACTAAGAATAACGACGTGATTAGATTCTACTATCACAACCAACGGACAAACATATCTCCTCATGCATGTTTTCTGTTGATAATATACAAATAGTAAGGCGGCGAGCTGGCAGACACGTTAGCGCGCTGGGCGAAATGCTTAATGGTATTTCGTCTGTCGTTACGTTCTGAGTTCAAATTCCGCTGAGGTCGACTTTGCCTTTCATCCTTTCGGGGTCGATAAATAAAATACCACTTTCGCACTGGGGTCGATATAATCGACTTAATCCGTTTGTCTGTCCTTGTTTGTCCCCCTCTGTGTTTAGCCCCTTATACTCTTTACTCTTTTACTCTTTTACTTGTTTCAGTCATTTGACTGCGGCCATGCTGGAGCACCGCCTTTAGTCGAGCAACTCGACTCCGGGACTTATTCTTTTTGTAAGCCCAGTACTTATTCTATCGGTCTCTTTTTGCCGAACCGCTAAGTGACGGGGACGTAAACACACCAGCTTCGGTTGTCAAGCATTGCTAGGGGAACAAACACAGACACACAAACACACACACATACATATATATATATATACATATATAAGACAGGCTTCTTTCAGTTTCCATCGACCAAATCCACTCACAAGACTGAACCCGGAACCATGTGGTTGGTTAGCAAGCTACTTACCACACAGCCACTCCTGCGCCTATATGGGCAATAAAGGAAAATAAATATACAAATAGTAAATAACAGAAAGTATAAATGTCTTAATTGAAGACCTTGTCCATCGTTGAAGGCCTTGTACATCGAAAGCTGACAATCACGAAATCTGTGAAATGAATTAATGTAATAAAGAAATTAACATGCATCACCAAGCAAAGTTGTACGTGGTATATTTAATATCAGGCTTATCGATCAGGCTTTCAAGTCTTTCTAATGGTTTGTATGTTTACCCGGAATAAAAAGAAATAATATTGCAGACTCGACATTTAATCGATATAACAGTAAGAATATCACATTTCATATTAAAGATGATTGTTTTGCAAACAAGCGTTGTTAAATATTGGCAATATATAACGTTTCCTTTCTTGATTATAACACTTTTCAGATGAATCTACATATAATTGATTTCGTCTCTTCTTGAAAGACAGAATTGTATACCAATAGCGAAGGCGCCAAACTTATTGCATATATAACGATAAAACAAACACACCGGAAGGAAATACTGTAAAATTGATCTAACTCCGAGTAGCTTCTTATATCAGACTAGCAGTATCGCCCGGCGTTGCTCGGGTTTGTAAGGGAAATAACTATATAAGCATTTTTAGAGAGTTACTTCCCTTATAGACGCCAATTCGGGCTTTCTTAGCCATTTCTGTTTTGGTGTCTTCAAGCCATGAAGTCGTTGTTCTAAAAGAACGCTGGTCTCCTTGACAACGCATTACGACATTGATTTCTTTACACTCCCTTCCCCACAGCTTCACGAGGGAGGGAAGAAGGGGGAGAAGCAAACACAGGTGCAGGTGTTTGAGCGTGGACGCCAACTCCGCCGCCATCAACACACGAAAAATTATGCATTAAAATGGAATAAAAAATGATGTTAAATTATTTTTAAAATCGTAGACTCATCGTAGACGCGCGCTAATAGCCAGACGGGCTCGATATTAATCACGACTACAAGATACCCGAATTTGGTTAAACTGCACCGCAAAATGTGGGAGTAGTTAGGAATCTAAATCGAAGGGGACAGACACTCACACAACTACAGTTTTATATATATAGATTTAACCGTTTCTATTGGTTCCGCTTGGAGAGCGATAAACTCTGTCAAATAGACTTATCCTGGAAATGCAGCTTTTGTGGTGTCGCTGTGAAACATTGGATTCAAATTTTGGTACAATGCCAGTAATTTATAGAAGAGGGGACAGATCGAGCCTCGTTCTCAACTGATTCTTATTTTTGCATTTTAATGAGTAGTCATAGATTTGTCATTTGGTTCCTTGTTGCATTTTTAATCCTCAAACTAGTTTATAACTGCTTCAGACAACCAGAACGAACAGTTCAGTTTCGAATTTCATACTGACATCGACATAGTTGTTTATTCTGCTGCCATGGCCTCTATCTCTTTGTCTTCCCACAAATCTATTATCGGCAGCCTAGAATACAAGAATACAATTGGAGTAAAGATTGTTAGCCAACATAACATGGTAGTCCTGATTTAGAACGAATGTTGCTGTAATTTAGCCCCAGGAGACATCGTCTACAGTTGGCTATACGACACGATCTGTGTCCTTATTTGAAAATATACTTTTCTGATTTAGACAAAAGGCCCAAAATTTTTGGGGAAGGGGTCAGTCGATTAGATCGACCCCAATACGCAACTGGTACTTTGTCCCCTCTATGTTTAGCCCCTTGTGGGTGGTAAAGAAATATATAAAAAGTGGCGAGCTGGCAGAAACGTTAGCACGTCGGGAGAAATGCTTAGCGGTATTTCGTCTGCCGCTACGTTCTGAGTTCAAATTCCGCCGAGGTCGACTTTGGCTTTCATCCTTTCGGAGTCGATAAATTAAGTACCAGTTACGCACTGGGGTCGATGTAATCGACTTAATACCTATGTCTGTCCTTGTTTGTCACCTCTATGTTTAGCCCCTTGTGGGTAATAAAGAAATAGGTATTTCGTCTGCCGTTACGTTGTGAGTTCAAATTCCGCCGAGGTCGACTTTGCCTTCCATCCTTTCGGGGTCGATAAATTAAGTACCAGTTACGCACTGATGTCGATATAATCGACTTAATACCTATGTCTGTCCTTGTTTGTCCTTGTGGGTAATAAAGAAATAGGTATTTCGTCTGCCGCTACGTTCTGAGTTCAAATTCCGCCGAGGTCGACTTTGCCTATCATCCTTTCGAGGTCGCTAAATTAAGTACCAGTTACGCACTGGCGTCGATATAATCGACTTAATCCGTGTGTCTGTCCTTGTTTGTTCCCTCTGTGTTTAGCCCCTTGTGGGTATTAAAGAAATCGCTATTTCGTCTGTGTTTACTTTCTGAGTTCAAATTCTGCCGTGGTCGAAATTGTCTTTTATCCTTTCGGAGTCGATAAATTAAATACCAGTTGCGTATTGGGGTCGATCTAATCGACTGGCCCCTTCCCCCAACATTTTGGGCCTTTTGTCTAAATCAGAAAAGTATATTTTCAAAAAAGCACACAGATCGTGTCGTATAGCCAGCTGGAGACGATGTCTCCTGGGGCTAAATTACAGCAACATTCGTCCTAAACCAGGACTGCCATGTTATGTTGGCAAACAATTTTTACTCCAAAGTACTGTTGCTGAATATCTCTCGTTGTGAGATTTCTAAGAATATAATTGCTTCTACCAAAAATCAAAGGAGAATCTGTAATTAAAGACCTCGCCAGCTGTATTATATCTTAATTCCTTCAAAGTTTATTATCGGGTACAGTTGTCCTGAACGGGCGTCCATATAACCCCCGGCGGTCCATAGGCAAAATATGATTGGGAATCACTGATCTGGAACGTAAACCAGCGTTGAAAAAGATCTCCAGATGTATTTGATGTAGCACGCCATCCCCACAAATAACCCCCCAACTACAACAAACAGCAAAATATAAAATTAGATGAAAAAAAAAAAGTACTGACATTTCATATGGTATTAAGAATTTTCAGTTTATACTTACTTTGTCGACGCTTGATGTAAAAATACTGTCTGGCATGCTTTGACTGTTTAATTTGAAGATTTTTATCAAGGAGTCTAGATTAGAAATAAATTTTTTAAGAAAATCGTCGTTGTATTGCTCATTGTCCAGTTTCACTATTGCAGAGCTAAGAATTATGGCCTCTTTTTCAGATAGCGGTTTCAATACGGTCATTTCCCAAGCATTGATGGCCTAGTTAAAAAAAAAAAACCAAAAAAAAAAAACCCAGCTGTTACATACATTCCGAAATCGTTTTTTTTTTGCTTTTTGTATTCCTGTTCGGGCAACATTACAATAGCAGTTAAATATAGAAAAATCAAGCTTTGTATAAGAGAATAGATCTGATTGCGGAATCGTCTCTCAGCACCGACACAGCATTTGTGACAACTGGAAAGATGCTCAACCGTAGTATCTAATTCCAGGCAAACAGATGCCATGTAGAGCTGTGGCTACACTGGCGACAAGCAATTGATTTACTTTTATATATTTTTATTGTCAGAATTGTTTCTATTTTCATCCCTGGATTCGGATGTGACATGAGAAGCAACCACTACCCTCATCGCTTCAGCATTTGCAGCCAACTGCTTAACTGATTTCTTTTGTCTTGTTGGTTTGAGATCAGTTCCAACGAGCATGATATACAATAGACTAAATGTAAACAGGACTATGGAGTTGGGAGAAGTGAGGGTTTGTATCCATCTTCCAGGCATAGAAAACCAGATATAATAATTATTTAGTTTATTAATTATATCAATTATTTCTTTCATATGCTAATGACATGTAATTATAGTGGGTTTTTTATTGCACAATTATGCCATCAACCCTCGCATGATGAATTTCTACAGGTGTATGTAAATGTCAAACACACACACACACATACACGCACACAGAATCACCTGCGTATATCTTTGAAAGTACTTCCTGAGATGAATTTGATTACCAGAAACTAGAACCACACCATGTATATATATATATATATATATATATACACACACACACACACATATATATATATATATATATATATATATGTATGTGTGTGTGTATGTATGTATGTATGTACGTATGTATGTATGTATGTATGTATGTGTGTGTGTGTAGGTATATATATATATATATATATATATATATTATTTCTGTGTGTGTGTATAGATATGTATAAATTGTATGGATATCTATAAACATGAATGATATTGAACGTATCAACAACAGAATTGTTTTCGTCCTCAGTCCATTCGTACGAACTGACGGTGTGAAAATATCAAATATAACGCAGGAACGAAACTTAAATGCTAGTTTCAAATTTTGGCACAAGGCCAGCAATTTCGGGGTAGGGGCTCAGTCAATTACATCGACCTCAGTACTCAACTAGTACTTATTTTATCCACCCTGAAAGGATGAGAGGCAAAGTCAGATTTGGCGGAATTTGATCTCAGAACGCCAAGACGGACGAAATGCCCCGCTAAGCGTGCTTTTTCAGGCGTGCTTACGATTTATTCCTCTCATCATCTACACGAAACCTTAATATTGCAATGCATTTAGTTCAGTACTCTACTGTCACAGGCTTCTTCACAATTTAAATATATGAAAAAAAAATTAGTGGATGAAGGGCTGATAGGATATATCATTATTGTGAAGACAAAGGCAAATTTACTTTGATCACATCCTGGCTCATTATTTCTTGCTCGGCTGATCTCTTTTTGCGGGTATTGTCTTCGATTCTAAGGATGCCAATCAATGATAATAAAACTTCGAAATAGTTTTCTGTAAAAAAAAAATACATATATATATATATATTGATATAGTCAATGTATATGTTAACATATGATTAATATTCCCATATCTGAGCTAATAAGGCTAAGCAATACACCAAGGAGAGAAATGCCAACACCTCTGTAAGTATCTGCTAAATTTTTGGAAATGTATCTCAGTATGAGATTCAGTAGACTAACATTAAACTATCTTACTCTGCTTCCATAATATTTGGTCTAAGCATTTTATTCTTTTTGCATTTTATACATTTTCTCAATAATATCCCAAACAACATTTTTCTATTTTGCAATCATAATTTCTTTCCAGTGACTCACCCTTCTCTTATTTTCCGAACTAAGAATTAATGCAGAAAACTTTCCAGGTCACATTACTGATTCTAATTTTGTCATTCATAAATTTTCGCCCATTTTATAGCTTTTTTTTCGATATCAAAATTAAACCGATCTCTGGTAACCCAAAAGAAAGAAATCAGCTGTGCAAGGAGGTTTTAGAAGGAGTTGTAGTCCTTTCTCCTTTTAATGATTCAGAATAAATACATATGATCAAAAACTGTTTAGCAACTTATAAATGTACTTGTCTACTTTTGTGGAAGACGCTGGTTATAAATCATCCGAAGATTGTCTAAAACATGAAACTATCAATAGCGATGATCATCCAGTTAAAATTTTTCATTCTAATGTGCACTTATACTGAGTACTTTATGCGGGAGCGCATGGCCTGGTGGTAAGGGTGTTGCACTGACGCTTGCAAGATCGTGGTTCAATTATTAGACCAGGTGATGCGTTGTGTTCTTAAGCAAAACACTCCTTTTCACGTTGCTCTGCGGTCACTTCGAAACCTGACACGTGGTACGCCGTGAACCTATTCAGGCAACATTGATTTCATGAAGAGAGCGAGCTAATGTACAGCACACATTTGATCACTATAAACGATTCATTTGTGCAGGTCGCTCGGCAAAAAGCGAAACACTCATTCGTCGACGGAAGAGTCCATCACTGAATGCTCTGGGTTGTTCACGAAAATTGGTTTACAGGAGACACACACTCACACACACACACACACAAACGCGCGCACACACACACACACACACACACACACACACACATCATTGTGTTAATATAGTGATCACACATGTGAATTACGCACGCGCTTTATTCGGTGATTGTCTGTTCTTATCACTTTTCTTCCTTCTTCCTTCTCTTCTGTAGACTTTTCCCTCTATATCCGATGAAAAGCGAACCTCCAAAACACCATACTTTTACTTTATAACATTTTTCTTCGAGCGCCAAAGTAACAATATATATACACGCATATATATGTGTACATATATATATATACACGCATATATATGTGTATATATATATATATATATATATTATATATATATATATATATATATATAAATTCGGGGTGAGTACTTGATAATTATAAGCACCTGTGTATACCGTTTGGTGGTGTAGGTGGTGGAGTAAATTGATCAAAATAAAAAACATGATGCGAAGGATTCAGCGGTACATATGTTTCGGGCCTTTATTAGACAGATTTATAACAATGCATAATGTATGTCTGTGGCCTTCTTCAGCCGCGCACCACAGCTTCCACAAGGACATGTGTTACATCAAAAATTCTTGGTTGGGGATGCAAATCCTCTCATTCACGTACGACATAATGCGGCAGCAGCATTATGTCGTACGTGAATGAGAGGATTTGCATCCCCAACCAAGAATTTTTGATGTAACACATGTCCTTGTGGAAGCTGTGGTGCGCGGCTGAAGAAGGCCACAGACATACATTATGCATTGTTATAAATCTGTCTAATAAAGGCCCGAAACATATGTACCGCTGAATCCTTCGCATCATGTTTTTTTATTTTGATCTATATATATATATATATATTTATTTATCTCCGCATAAAAGCGGATGTTGTGTCACTGAGATAGCCTCCCATATGGACTTGTGGTGCATGTAAGCACTCGTGTTTATATCGCTAGTGCTAGATAATGATCCACTATCGCCACCAACTCACGTGATTCGGACTACCAAATCACGTGGTTCTGGCCTCCCTTAGCCTTGTCAATGGTTGATGCCCGAAAGTCAGATATAACAGCGATTCCTCCGCTAGCGGTATACATAGGGTCTCGATGCCTTGTCGGGTACTGGTCTCGTATACTCTTTTACTCTTTTACTCTTTTACTCTTTTACTTGTTTCAGTCATTTGACTGCGGCCATGCTTGAGCACCGCCTTTAATATATATTTTTAGTTGGTGTTCTACATTCACACTTGCACCGATGTGTGTGTGTGTGTGTGTGTGTGTGTGAACCATATAAATTCTTGTTGATAGCATGAAAGTCTGCTACTGCAATGTAGTGGTATGAAGTGAAAAACAGTTTACTTACGTGTTTTAAGTAAGTCGTCCACGTTTTTTAATATTTCGCCTTTTCTTTGTTCTACTTTGGCAGCATCGATGGCCGTGGCGTTGACGTGGTCGCTGATATAAGTCTTACACATCTCATGATTGTTGCAGACCTTCAACAGAAAAGTGAAATACATTTTGGTGTGCAGCATATCGTAATCATAACAACAGCATCACTATCATCACCGTCATCATCGTCATTGTTTTGTTTGAGGAAAACTCAGTTTGATTTGCTGGGCATGATGGGAAGTGTCAGCTTTCCACAACCAGCAGACTAAGGCGACACTTGTTTACTGATCATTCTTCAAGAACCCTGCGAAGAATTCTTGTAGTTCCAAGCAATGCTGGTTCTTGTAGGTGTTCTACCTTCACACTTGCACCGATCTTCTTCAGCCATGTTAGTAGCTGAGTGCTGATACTTTCAAGTAAACCAATTACTTTTGGTATCGCGTCCACTCTCTTCATTGACCACAACCTGCGTATTGATAATTTGAAATGAAAATATAAACGATTCTTAATAAATAGTTAAATAACAAGTGAATCGGTTGGTTAGATTCATGTCCTAAAAGTATTGGTTTATTTATCCAAATAATATTCGATGTTGTAATAAGGGTTGCCAGAATCTTTATTGCTCCGGACAAAAAGCTTAACGATATTTCTTCCAACTTTAAGTTCTGAGGTTAAATGCCACCGGGATCGACATTGCCTTTCATCCTTTCGGCGTCGATGTAATCGACTTAACTCCTTCCAGAAATTACTGGCCTTCATTAGATATTGTAATAATCACTTAGAAACACGTCCATTGATTAGTTTTCGCATCGTTTGCCGAATGGAATGACTGATATTTATTTCTTTACTACCCACAAGGGGGCTAAATACAGAGGGGACAAACAAGGACAGACAAACGGATTAAGTCGATTACATCGACCCCAGTGTGTAACTGGTACTTAATTTATCGACTCCGAAAGGATGGAAGGCAAAGTCGACCTTGGCGGAATTTGAACTCAGAACGTAGCGGCAGACGAAATACGACTGCGTATTTCGCCCGGCGTGCTAACGTTTCTGCCAGCTCGCTGCCTTGGAATGACTGACATCTGTTATGCTGTCATGTCGACCGACAGACAATGCTTCATGAATCAGGTCTTATGCGCGAGCATAGTATTTTTTTCTCTCTTTCAAATTACTTCCTTATGGCAGCTTATATTCATGTTATAACATATCTACTTTGCAGTGGTATTCATTGTCCTTCCTTGTTGTGGGTTTGGTGTTCGTAATACATTTTATGAGGTTTGACAATTGCCTGTTGATGTTGTATTACTCAAATACTAGTTTTTGTTATTGTACATAACTAATTAGAGGTCTGTCATTGATTTTCAATCAATACATACTCCACTGAAACGATGGTTATTTTTATAGTTCATTCATCTATTTTGTAACTGTAGTAAATTGGGATTTTATTATAAATTATAAATAAGGCGGCGAGCTGGCAGAAACGTTAGCACGCCGGGCGAAATGCTTAGCGGTATTTCGTCTGCTGCTGCGTTCTGAGTTCAAATTCCGCCGTGGTCGACTTTGCCTTTCATCCTTTCGGGGTCGATTAAATAAGTACTAGTTACGCACTGGGGTCGATGTAATCGACTTAATCCGTTTGTCTGTCCTTGTTTGTCCTCTCTGTGTTTGGCCCCTTGTGGGTAGTAAAGAAATAGGTATTTCACCTATGTTTACATTTTTAGCCCTTCGTGGGTCGTAAAGGAATAGGGATTTCACCTATGTTTACATTTTTAGCCCCTCGTGGGTCGTAAAGGAATAGGGATTTCACCTATGTTTACATTTTTAGCCCCTCGTGGGTCGTAAAGGAATAGGGATTTCACCTATGTTTACATTTTTAGCCCCTCGTGGGTCGTAAAGGAATAGGGATTTCACCTATGTTTACATTTTTAGCCCCTCGTGGGTCGTAAAGGAATAGGGATTTCACCTATGTTTACATTTTTAGCCCCTCGTGGGTCGTAAAGGAATAGGGATTTCACCTATGTTTACATTTTTAGCCCCTCGTGGGTCGTAAAGGAATAGGGATTTCACCTATGTTTACATTTTTAGCCCCTCGTGGGTCGTAAAGGAATAGGGATTTTATTATAAATGTTTATATGATTTAAGTTTCTCATTTACAATTTTCAATGAGTTATTCGGATTAGTGATTTCTTTTTATTTCTCGAACAACACTATTACACTGTTTGTAAGTAGATTTGTTTAACAAATGTTGATTAACGCTTCAGCGTGTTTATTGATTATTGAATTTCTGGCAGTGCCAAACTGTAGCTGTCAAACGTCGTTATAGAAAGAATGTGAAGGGAAGGGGGAAAAGAGAGAGATCGAGGAAGAAAAGGTGATATATGAAAGGGAGGACTGAAAAATAAAATATTTTGAAACCTAAAGATCATTTGGTTTACAATGAGAAAACGAATGAAATAGTTAAGAAGTAAATATTTAAAAACTGGAAAATTTTTCAAATTTACCGACAAATTTTTAACGACGGTCGCCTTGAGCATACAAATAAATTCTTTAAATCTTTTATCCACGCAAAATAATAACATATCTTCTGATAAATAATATCTGTTATAATCGTGCGGTGGCGGTGGGAGATAATAATTCACCTTTCTGAAAGACCTGTGGTGGGAATATTTAAACTTTTGCGGCAGTCACGTTTCGTCTTTAGAGATACAAACAGACATACATTGAGCGACGCGTTGGAGAAGAAAGAGAGACGGCGGAGGTGTCAAGCGTCGTTATAGAGAGAGAAATTGGAGGGAAGGGGGAAAAGAGAGAGATCGAGAAAGAAAAGTGATATATGAAAGAGAGGACTGAAAAATATTTTGAAACCTAAAGATGATTTGTTTTAAGAGAAAGATTCTCATGATTGTGTGGTGGTGGTGATGGCGATGATAATTCTCTCTATGAATGAAGACAGACGTAGAGAGAGAGAGAGAGAGAGAGAGAGAGAGAGAAAGAGTGACAGGCGGCGGAGGAAAGATAGTAGACGCTATCAAACGACGTTGTAGAGAGAACGTGAAAGGAAGGGAGGAAAGAGAGGAGAGAGAGAGAGAGATGGAGGAAGACAGGCAGATAATAGAATGCGATGGAAAGATAATAGACGCTGTGAAACGACGTTATAGAGAGAAGGTGAAAGGAAGGGAAGAAAGAGAGAGAGAGATGGAGAAAGACAGGCAGATAAAAGAATGAGAGTAGACTTGTCAAAGTGTGCATTTTTGGCCCTAGCAACGACACCTTTTAAGATAGGGATTTCTAACCTAGCCCACTCCCATCCTCACCTCATTTTACATGTCCCTGTAAATTTTGGAGTCAATCCGACGGGATCTAGTGCCCTTTAACCCGTTCTAATGCCAAAACCAGACAAACAAACTTTTTGCATTTCAGAATTATAATATAGAGACTAGCTTAAGGTGACCCTCTCTACTCGCGGGTGAGGTTGTGGTTGTTACTTTCTGTTTCTTATCGCCACATTCTCCCTCCTTTCTCACTTTCCCACTCTCTTACTCTTCCTTTCTCTCGGACGCTCCCTCGCTTTCTCTTACTCTTTATCTTTCTCTAGCTATCTCTCTGACATTTATAAAAAAATAGAATTCCGCGTTTAAATTAGAAATCCACTTCAACTTTACCATGTTAAAAATTTGATTGAAATCGGGCAAAAGGTGTCCGATCTAGGCCCCCAGTTGTCCCCAAAAATCAATAAAATCTCCGTTTTCACACCAAATTAACCACTGTAGCACCCCAAAACGTCTCCAGATCAATTTCCCACCTCAAGTTACACTCTACTGTAAATTTTAATCCCCTTCCAGCCCGATTTAGACTCCTTTTTACATAAAAATCCAATTTGTATCAACGTTCGCCTTCTTTATTTTATAGACAGATATACCGGGCCTTGCTCGGGATTGAAATAGTTTATTATTGTTTTACATGTTTCGGCATTATAACCCGTTTTCATTCGTGTCTACGCGAGCCACATTTAAAAATATGAGGAATTTTGCCCGAGAGGCGATGCCTTTCAATTGAGCAAACTGAAAGTGCCATGCAAGCTCGCTAGCACTTTTACATAGGGGTGCATATTTTCA
>NW_021836857.1:32500-37328 GCF_006345805.1 Octopus sinensis | reverse complement strand
ACCAATCAGAAGCAGCGCTCGTAGTATCTGACATATGTTAGATACCAAAAATATCTCAAAGTGTTCTCAATCACATGTGTGTAATAATTGCAATTATCACTTTCAAACACAATAACCCAATCCCTAATGGCTTCAAGAAGACCCTGACTCATGGTCTTTTGATGGAGTAAAGACGAACCAAAACGTTGTCAATAAACTCAGCTGTTTACCCTCAACATATTTTTCTTCTTTCTTCCAATATTAAATGCTACTTGTATTTTCTTGTGTATCCACAATTACCAACCTCAGTGGATACTTTATGAAATACCAGTAATATCATTAATAGAATTTATTTTGCAGCTAACCATTCCACTGGAAATTAGGAATGTAACCTGTTCTCTTTCATCCTGACAAATGAAATAGCTCAGGTGAATGTAAAATTTATAGAAATCAATTAGGTAGTGTAATTTTATACTCACCTACTTGCCACCAATCTCTTCCTAACCTCTTAGCCACTCTCAGAAGATCCTTCTCCTTCAGCTGTGGACTCCCTGAAATAAATATTTCCAAATTTTATAATTTATACTAAATTCCTTAATCTTTATTCTTGAGCCATGCTTATCATCAATGGTCAACTGGTGACCACTATGATTTTGGTCAACCTTTTTAATCTATGTAATAGCTCAATATTTTGGTCCACAACAAAATAGATTAAACTTCTTAAACTTCGTCTCTCTATCAAGACATCCTACATAATCTAACAATGTTGTATTTATCACATTTAATTATCATTTGATAAGACTATTTTCTCACAGTTCTCTATTTCCCTTCTTATATCTGTACCAAACCTGTGACATGACTTCACTCACCAACATTTTTCTCATCTTCTGCTTAATTCTAATGTCAACCAAGGTGGTTTCCAAAGACCTAACCACAAATACACGGCAGACAAATTCATGTAGGATAAACATACACCTGACATCTTTGTTAAGGGTTGATGTTGGTAATCTTGAATCGTAACTCCGCACATCCCAGTTCACAAGAACATCATCTGATTCAGGAAATATTTTAAGACTCCTTAATAAAGAAGTTCTTTAAAACCCTTTATTCCCCAAAAGTTTTGGCTTATCTATTGCTCATAAGATGTCTTCTTTTTGTGCTATTATCTCGATGCCTCTACTCTTGTGGGACAATGAGGTAGTGTACCATCACCCTAAACAGTTTCTCTTTAACCTTTGACATGCTTTCTTCTGCTACTTTGAATTTCACTTATTTCTGCTGAGCTTTGGCCAATGACGGCGACATTTATTTGCCTTCAACCCTATTCTTGACCAACTAATTAATTAATACAGTTTATTCAGAACTATTTGCATATCCTTTTGCTCTATTGTTTGTGTTGTTATGCCATCCATTAATGTCGTCTTAGGGGACTTCACTCGAGTTATTTCTTCTGATCAATCTGCTGATCTAATAAACATTTCCATAACAAGTACAAACAAAATGACTGATATTGTGCAACCCACGGCAATTCCAGTCTCAAGACGATGCGAGTCTGTTGTGAAATATTCTGTCCTGAAGCGCATTTTGAAATTATTACAGCAACTCTTCATTAGATTCTTAATCTTTTCTCGTATATAAAAGACGTCCGTTGTTTTCAGCAACAATTCGTGTAGTACAGAACGATAAGCATTAACCTGATCAAGCCATACAACATTCAAATCGCTTTTGTTCTTCTTTGTATCTTGTATCGCATCCCAGATTCAAAATGCAAGTTCCACACATTCAGGGATTCCTGTCTTCTCTCTTTTACTCTTTACTCTTTTATTTGTTTCAGTCAGTTGACTGTGGCCATGCTGGAGCACCGACTTTAGTCGGGCATATCGATCCCAGGACTTATTCTTTGTAAGCCTGGTACTTATTCTATTGGTCTCTTTTCTCGAACAAATAAGTTACGGGGACGTAAACAAACCAGCATCGGTTGTCAAGTGATGTTGGGGGAACAAGCACAGACACACAAACATATACACATACATATATATATATATATATATATATATATATATATATATATATATATGCGACGAGTTTATTTCTGTTTCCGTCTACCAAATCCACTCACAAGGCCTTGGTCGGCCCGAGGCTATAGTAGAAGACATTTGTCCAAGGTGCCACGCAGTGGGACTGAACCCGGAACCATGTGGTCGGTAAGCAAGCTACTTACCACACAGACACTCTTTAATAGAATTACTTTACAGTTAAACTTTCAAAAAACGCAATTTTTTACATTATTGAGAGACATTCCTATCAGCAATGGTCAATTGGTAACCATTATGATTTTGGTCAACATTTTTCTAGTTTCTGTTCACCTGTTTACCCCTAAACAACAACATATCTTAGTTCTTGGTTCCAAAAGACAATATTAACTCTATTGTGTTTTCTAATTTATCCCTTTTTCCATCCAAGGCAACAAAGATTTTATGAAATTTCAGCGATATATTTCATCGACTCCTTTTGCAGCTAACATTTCAAATGGAAATTAGAGATGGGCCCTGTTCTCAGTCCTTCTGACAAACAAAACAGCTCAGGGAGTGGAGAATTTATAGGAATCAGTTAGGTACATTGATTTCTATAAATTTTTCCATCGCCTGTGTTTTATGGAAACGAATTGGTCATAGCAAGTGGAGGCGCCGGGCTTAATGGTTAGGGTATTTGACTCATGATTGTAAGATTGGGGTTTCGATTCCTTCACCAGGCAATACGTTGCGTTCTTGAGCAAAACACTTCCGTCCACTCAGCTGGCAAAAATAAGTAATCTTACAGCGAACTAGTGTCCTGTTCAGGGAGGAATGTATACGCTAGAGAAACCGGGAAACCAACCCTATGCCTCTTATGGGATAACATAATTAGGTACAGTTATTTCATACTCACCAACTGGTCCTGCCACCATCTGGACTTCCATCTTTGACGAATTTGGACCAACTGAAAAATACATTTCAAAGTGGTTTTAGTAAAATTTCTTTATCCTTTCTAATAATCGATATTTTATTATTGTGAGACATTCGTGTCATCACTGATGACAACATGCTTTTGGAGAACATTTGTATGCTTTCTACAGTGGGGCCAAGAAATGGTTCACTATTTGAGTCCACAACAGAATAGACTACACTTAACAACCCTTCTCTGTCTCTTAAGTCATCCAACAATTCTAACAATTCTGAAATTATCTCATTTAATTATCCCCTAATAACCGATTTTCTCTTAGCTTCTTTTGGGTTTTCTTATGTTTGTGCTAGATCTATGACAAGACATCTCTAATCAACATTCGTCTCATCTTCTGCTTAAATCCAGTGTCAACCAAGTTGAGCATCGAAGTCCTAGCCTCAAACGCGACACACCACTTCCAGACGGATATATATCTATATCTATCTATTTGTTTTGCAAGATTTTTGATGTGAAATGGTGTGTTGAAACAGATATTGTTGTATTTAGGAATGGTCATTTTGCCAGTTTTGCGAATAAAAACACACGCACTATATATTTAGTGTTACTTTGCTTCAGCGTTATCTATTATCTACTTTAATCTTAATCTTATTTCGGCAAGAGTTCTTCCGTCACACTTCTGTGACCTCATCAGTGGTCCTTTGCTTTCTTCTTTCTTATTTGTGTGTCTCTCCTTACTAACCATCAACCATTTTGTATTTTGTATTCCTATTGTACGTGTCCTCATTTGTGCATGCGTATACCTCTATGTGTGTCTATGTTTAGTTAGTGTGCGTGGGGGTGAAGTGCCTGTAATATTTGTATCTTCTGTTTATATACGTACGTGTAATTTGTTTTTGCTTTTGGCCGAAATAAGATTAAGATTAATGTAAAAAATAAATAAGACTGAAGCAAAGTAACACCAAATATATAGTGCGTGTGTTTTTATTGGCTAAACTGGCAAAATGACCATTCCCAAAAACAACAATATATCTATCTATCTATCTCTCTCTCTCTATATATATATATATATATATATATATATGTATATATATATATATACACTTGCTCTCTTTGTTATTGGTTACTACTAGTAATCTTTAATTTTAATTACCCGCATCACAGTTCTCCAGAATGTAATCAGATGTGGGGAAATATCTGAAGATATTTCAATGTCATTCATCCTCCTGAATAAAGCAGGTCGAACAGAAAGTGACATCAGGTCTAACAGGAAGTGATATCTTGTGTCCTAAATTAACACACTACATTCACACAAAACCTCATTAACGACATAAAACTTGTCATCCACACATTATTGCTGTGAATATATTTGAAACGGTTCAGAAGAACTGATACTCGGGAATACTAATCTATACATCAATCAAAGTTTCCCACCCTTTTGATGTCCCCTCTCTAATGTTGGTCCCTAAACCCTCAGTTGAGATTTTCTTATTGAGTCTCCTATTTTATAAAAGCTCACTCTGATATTCATATAAATGCAGTTGTTTTTAATTATCAGCTTCCGAAGATATTGATAAATCATTAATCACTCTAATCACACACAAGATGCCGGTGTTTACTGATAGAACCTTGGTGATTTATTGGTATTTAGTCACCATTTATAATTCAGTATTCTTTATAATTTTTATGTTGCAGAAAGTAACCATCTTGAAGTGTGACAAGTCTTCTAATTGGACAAGAACAATGTTTAGTGGGAGTAGTGAGAGACATAATATGACAGAGAAAAGACACCTGGAACATCTTTTATCAAAAGTGTGCTTGATTAAGGCAGAACTGGATCTACACAACATGAAATACAATATTCCACACCATAAAGCCCAAGAGACAAACAGACAGATCTTACCCAAAC
>NW_021836857.1:15000-30000 GCF_006345805.1 Octopus sinensis | reverse complement strand
TAAATCACTGATAATTTTGATATGATACTTCGTAGCATAACCATTATTCAGTTCCACTTCAACCAATATCTTCTTGTAGTTCTTCACCAATGACTCGCATGTTTCTTTAGGAATTTTTTCCTATTCTTCTTGACAAATTTTCTTCAAATCTGTAATGCATGTTGGGGCTCTTGAATTTCAGTTTTCAAATAACGCCACAAATTTTCAATGGGGTTCAAGTCAGGTGACAGGCTTGGCCATTACAATAATTTTATATTGTGATTGACAATCCATATTTGGTAGACTTCACAAAGCTGGAGCTTTTCAACAGAGTCCCATAAATTATTGTTCAAAATATTTTGGTACATCTCTGCATTCATTCTACCATCTATCACATGTAAATTGCCAGTACCATTTGCAGAGAAACACCCCCACACCTCCAATCTTTACGGTAGGAATTGTGTTTTTACTCCAAACATGGGTAAGCGAATTTCGTCCAAACAATTCAATTTTCGTCTCGTCTGTCCATAGAACATTTTCCCAGAATGTATCAGATTTATCTTTATGTTCATAACAAATTTTAAACGGGCATCTCTATGCCTTTTAGTCAACAGAGGAGTTTTTCTAGGAGAGCGTGACTTCAGTTCATTCCTATGAAAACTCCTTTCTGGTGATTATTGCGTTTTTTTCTGATTCTTCTCTTCATTCTTCTTAAAGATCTTGGGGAAATCTTGCGTGGTGCTCCGGATCTTATTCTGTTTTCAACAGTTCCCGATTCCTTATATCTTTGAATAAATGAAGATATGGTAGTAAGCGGAATACAAAGTGTCTCTGATATTTTCCTGTAACTTTTACCTACTTTCTACAGTTCAATAATTAAGTTTTTCACTGAATTTGTGAGTTCTTTACTTTTCGCCATTATTGCGATATTACTTTATGTTGTTTCAGTGCTGAATGAAGAAGCAAGTGTTTTGACACTCAAAAATGAAAACTAAGATTATTGGAATAAACAAGAAATTTCTAGTAAAAAAATATTTTAACAGTATTTTATGGCATAGAAAATCATACATTTATTCTATACGAATACTTTTTTCACCCCTAAATATTTATAATTTTATATAAATTCCTTAGTTACTATAATTTATTAGTTTCTTTTGCATATTCTGAGTTTATGCATGTGTATGTGAATATATAATAGTGGTATATCCCATTTATGTTCATTAGAAATTAAATAAAGAATTTTGACAGACGAATATTTATTTCCTCCCCATAGTATATATTATATATATATAAATATATATATATATATATATATATATATATAAATATATATATATATATACATATATATATATATATATATATATATATATATATATGTATATATGTATATATATGTATATATATATATATATATATATATATACATGTATGTATCTATGTATGCATGTATAAATACGTATGTATGTATGTATCCATGTATGTACACTCATTGTATGTGTTTGTAGTGATTTTCTCAGGATAGCTCACATGGACATGACTGGGTGGGACAGAGAAAACAGAGGAACAATCTGTTGGTAGACAGATAAATTCCATCACTTCACTATTTACTTCTACATTTTCTCATTGGTCCCAAATCTTTAAAATAGGGAACTGAGAGAGGTGGGTTGGGATGTTAAGAGAGGTATAACAGTCAACACAACCAATCATTTGAATGTAATCAAAATAGTGTTCTTTCTTTAATTATCTTAACTTCTGCATATTGTTTATTGTTCTTCTTACTGCTGTTGTCTAACCTTTCATTAAGCCTCTAAAGCAGTATAATGTATCAGTAGAATTAAAACAATAGAAACATATTAACACGGTTATATACAAAACAGAAAATGTAATGGTTTATCTTGTCATTGCCAGTGAATACTTACGGCGTTGGTCGGAATAACATATTTAACGTCTTTTTTAAATTTTCCTTTTCTATTAGGTCCAATGGTGTTCTGCCACTTTTGTTTTTACAGTAAAAGTTGGCCCCGTGGTGGGCTAGGTAGCTGGCAACCACCACGCCAGAGTACCTTTCTTCGTTTCCCAGTTTCAGCTCTTCGCAGAACTACAAATGATGAAATATAAAATGATGAGTTAAAGATTACACAAGCATATACTAAAGATGCCCCAAATTACACAACAGTTCAACTACATTTTCACATAGTTTGTTTTCCCAGTGATTAAAGTATTCACACAGCGTTGATTTCTTACATCATCTCTTAGTTGAGTCCACTTTTCATTATCATTTGTTTTACTTTACGTTCTACATTAAGACAAAAATTATGATCATTATATTGAACAAAACGCACATTAGTGGTCAACGTTATTGCTTAACAATGATATTTAATGAGTAAATATTTACTTGCCAATCACAAATGTCACAAACTATTCAATAAAAACACAATATAAAGTTATTATAACATCAAGTCAAATATACAAAATATAAGGACAGAAATGTCACAATAATGAAAGACAACAAACCAACAAGAACCTATCTCTACAACTGGCTTGATAAAGCCAAATGGCCATAGCAAGAGAAATACTTACGGAAGAGTATTGTACATATAAGTACTAGCTTAAGGTGACCCGCTCTACGCGTGGGTGAGGGTGTGATTGTTACTTTCTGTTGCTTCCTTTGTTTCTTATCGCCATATTCACTTTCTTTGTTCCTCTCTCCTTTCTCTTTCGCATCCCCACTTTCTTACTCTTCCTTTATCTCGGACTCTCCCTCACTTTCTCTTGCTTTTTATCTTTCTCTATCTATCTATCTCCCATTTATAAAAAATTAGATTTCCGTGCTTAAATTACAAATCTTCTACTTTACCATGTTGAAAGTTTGATTGAAATCGGGCAAAAGGTGTCCAATCTAAACCCCCAATTGTCCCCCAAAATCAATAAAATCCCTATTTTCACATCAAAACGACCACAGTAGCGCCCCAAAAGTCTCTCAAACAATTTCTCACCGCAAGTTACCCCCTCTTTTAAATTGTAATCCCATTCCAGGCCCAATTACACATATTTTTACATAAAAATCCAATTTGAATCATCGTTCGCCTTCTTCATTTGATAGATTAGAAATACATACCCGGCCTTGTTCGGAATTAAAATAGTTTATTATTGTTTTACTCGTTTTGGTATTATAACCCGATTTCATTCGGGTCTAAGCGGGCCACATCTTAAAAGATGAGGAATTTTGCCCTAGAGTCCATGCCTTTCAATTGAGCAAATTCGAAGTTCCAATACAAACTCGCTAGCACTTTTAACATAGGTGTGCATATTTTTAGCACAATCCAACCACATATGCACACAGTATATATATAAATTAACACAATATATCTGTTTAATAATATCTGTTATGACTGTGCGATGGAGGTGGGCGATATTAATTCACCGTTCTAAAAGACCTGTGGCGAGAATATTTAAACTTTTGCGGTTGTCATCGCTTTCTGTCTATAGATACAGACAGATGTACAGTGAGAGAGGTGGTGCAAGAAAGAGTGACAGAGAGACATCGTTATAGAGGGATCAAAAAATCACTCTTTTTGCCATAGCAACCACATCTTATAGCTTGCGAATTTTAACCATCGCGTGTCTCATTCTCACCACGCATTTAGTATCCTTGCCTCGGTTTGGCTGCCATTAACCTCCAAAGCAAAATGTGCATAAAATTTTCGTCAAAGGACTGTCTTATAGATATGAATAACACCACAAATAATATAAGTTATACCAGAAAAGAGAACAGCAACAACATAGCATGGCCTTCAGACATAACAACTAAATCAACACCACATAGACATATCCACGCAGATCAATAATGTTTCTTTAATTAAGTGGATTGGAGAGAAAAACAGGGTATATAAGGCATCGGATTTTGTGCGCAAGAGAGATGTCTACCATGGTATGGTTATGTGATGCATATGGATGAAGATAGCTTCATCAAGAAGTGGTGATCTCTCATTGTGGAGGGAATGTGTGGAGGGGGTAGACCCAGAAAGACGTGCAATAATGTGGTGAGAAAGGACCGTCAGACGTTGGGCCTCACAGAGGGGATGAAATGGGAGCAATACTTTTGGCAGTCTGCTGTACTTGAGATGATATGCCAAGCTATGTCGTCGTTGTCCTTGCATACTGTCATGACCCCTGTATCATTCTTCGTCTGAGATATCCTAATCTTGTGGGATCATGGGTGCTGATGCTTCGGAAAAATCACCCATGCTGGTGTCACATACAAATATCCGTGTCGGTGCTGCAGAAAAGCACGCAGTACATTATGTAAATTGGGTGGCATTAGGAAGGACGTCCAACTATCGAAACAATGCGAAAAGAGATATGGAGCCCAGGTAGCTTTTCAGCTGACCAGCTTCTGTCAAAGCGTCGAACCCATGCCAGCTTTGAAAACAGTCGATACATTATCATGATGATGATGATGATGAATTAATAAGGAAACATCTTTTGATGAAGAAAGTGAAGTAAGGGAAGTAAGAATCGGTGTCACAGTTGAGGCAGAACACCAACGCATAGTTGATAATTTGTTCAGTGTTACTCTGATGGACTATTCCAGTAGGTGGGGAGGTCGCTGGCTGTCAGAGTAGGTTCCTCTCACCAAAGTAGACATTACAACAATACACAGATGACCATCAACTGCCTGAATAGTAGTCAGTCATCTGTAGTGAGCTTTATTCATATGGGAATAGCCCAATGTCATAATTCAAAACTAACGCAGCGAAAATTTTGAAAAGTTCCCCCAGTTCTGAAAAAAATCGATAAATTCGACATGGAGTCGAGAATCTAAACTTTTTATATGCAACACATCTTCTGTCTAGAGGACGCAACTCGACCTTTTTATCGCCCAAAGGGACAGCTAGGAACATCGTATACACAGAAGTATTCGAGTGAAGAGAAGATATTGCAACCTACACACGCACCTTCGTTCCCTAGAGGGAAAGGACTAGATTGGGATTAGTCGTTGCCTACTAGGGGCTCTTACATACCCGGGCAATGCCGGGCTATGCTGCTAGTATTATATAAAAGAAATGTGACAGAGAGCTGTTTCAGGCAGAATTCTTCATGGAATGGACAAGATGTATTTATTATCATGGCCCCAGCACTATAAATGTTACTGTCTATCATATGAACCTCTCTTCTACCCAGTATCATTGTTAATTCAGAATAATATCTCCTGTCTTGAATAGATCATTTCTCCTTCAAATTTTGATGACCGTGTTTGTATGGCCAACATTCGAGATGGATCACCTTCTCTACCATGGAGAGGTCGTGCCTTTGAGGACAGAAGGGGACGGAATAGAGAATAGTGTTTGTTACATAATAATATAACTAAGGGTTACCATTGTGACTGGATCAGGAAATGGTAATGGAGGATGGGGTTGGTAGGTGAAAATTGCGATATAAACAATGTCTGTTTCTGTCTGTCTTTCTCTGTCAGTTTGTCTATTTTACACACACACAGATGCACAAATGCACACACACACACACACACACACACACACACAGACGCACAAATGCACACACACACACACACACACACACACACAGACGCACAAATGCACACACACACACACACACACACACACACATAGTCACAAACAATGTGAAAACTTACCTGATCTAACATGGTCATGTGCTCCACCTCAGAATGAAAGTTGTTTTCTCTTTTTAACGCCAGATGCAGGCAATTATTTCCTCCATGTTCGACAACATTTACATTCGCGCCCCTGGCTATCAGCCGCTGCATTATTCCGAGGTGACCGTCCGAAACAGCTTCAAGCAATGGTGTCCTATATTCTTTGTTCACAATTTCTAAATTCACCGAATCCTTTGTGGAGGTAAAAATGGAAAATGAAAATTTACATGAAAATCAGGGTTGATATCAATGTCATTACAGTTTTCTACTGGGTACTAGATCAAACTGATCAAATACATTTGATGTTTGTCAGTGAAATAAATCTTCCATAAGGACCTTCTATAACCTGATACATGTGTGTGTTAGAGACATGATAAACATATTAAGATGTCCTACATTTGCCCCTCACTATAGTAAGTTGTAGGGCAACAGAACTAGAGTAAACACATGATTAGAAGATCAAGTCAAGTAAAGAAGAATTATAATTTCTAATGTTTACTTTTGACGTTGCTACATTAATAAGGGGTTCATAAAACTGCTGAGCCGGTTAGCGTCCACATGCATAAAACTAATGCGCATGCACGCACACACACACATAAACATCAGTGTTACATATATAAATACATATAATGAATTGGGGAAACGGAGTTCACGAAAATATGCATCACAACGACCGTTTCGACCCATCTTGCATCGGTCGTTTGCGAGTGGGCTACTATACAAAATGTTGTGTTGCATCCTCCAGTGCAGATGCATCTCATCGGGTGCCTTGTTTTAATGTAAAGATACCTTACTAAATATATTCAGTTTCACTTGACATGTTGTTGCTAGGAGCTTCTTGGATAACAACATGAGAGACAACAGCCTTCTGGCAACAACAACATTCCAAGCGAACCCGAATATATTTACAGAGGTATCTTCTTTAAAAGAAGACACCCGATGACATGCATCTGCACCGGAGGATGTACCACAACCAGTTATACAATATCCTACCTGCAAGGGCCCGATGCAAGATTGATTGAAACAATCGTTGCGATGAATAAAAATTCTCATTAACTCCATTTTCTGCTTCCCTCATTCATTATAAACTGAACGAACACTGCAGAATACATGAAGTAGATCCAGTGTCACTTATAGCTCAACTGTGGATGACATGAGGTAACCGAATCAGCGAAAGATCTTTAAGCGGCATACTTCTAAATGTATACACAAATTCCAAATAATTACAAATACACACACACACACACACACACACATACAGGGAGGATGATGCCTTGCACGGAAAGAATTACAGAGGTATCACACTATTAGATGAAGCAATGAAAATTACTGAGAGGGTCACAGACAAAATAATTAGGTTGTGTGTTAGACTAGAAGAGATGCAATTTGGTTTTGTGCCACAGCGAAGAACCTCTGATGCTATATTCCTGGTAAGGCAGCTGCAGGAGAAGTACAAAGCCAAAGATAAACCCTTTGTTAAACACGGAGAAAGGCTTTGACAGGATCCCTTGATCCCTTATTTGCTGGTCACTGCAAAAGCTAGGGATGGACGAATGGTTGGTAAGAGCGTTACAAGTCATGTACAGGGATGCTGTCAGTAAGGTGAGGTTTGGCATCGTGTGTAGCAATCAATTAGGGTACAAGTAGGGGTTCATCATGGATTATTCCTCAGCGCCTTCCTGTTTATCAGAGTCCTCCAGGCAATAACAGAGGGATTTAAGATGACCGCTTCTAGGAGATCCCCAATGCTGATGACCTTGTTATCATAGCCGAATAACTTTCAGAACTAGGTAAATTTTAGGTATATCAGTAAGGACTAGAATCAACGAGCCTTAAACTTCATCTAAAAAAAGCAATCTTAGTAAGTAGGAAAGCGGACAATTCACAAATCCCCTCAGGAAGATGGCACTGTTCGATCTGTAGAAAAAGCGTAGGTAGGAAGTTCATAAGATGTGCCCAGTGTAAGGTATGGACACATAAGTGTTGCAGCAATATCAGAGGAAGGTTAACAGGGATAATAGTTTTTCTGTGTGGAAGGTGCACAAGTACAATAAACAGCACAAATGTAGAGAAAATAGAGCCCATCAATTGCCAGGTAGGTAAGCTACTGGGAGTTGATAGTTTCCGCTATCTAGGTGGCCAAGTCAGGAGTGTGGTTGGTTGTTCCTTGAGTATAGCTGCAAGAATAAGAATAAGATGTGCAAAGTTCAGAATGATCTTAACTCTAATGGTAACAAAGAGCGTCTCCCTGAGACTGAAAGGCAGACGTTATGATGCCTGTGTGTAAACAACTATGTTACATGTCAGTGAAACATGGGATGTGACCTCTCTGAGGACTTCCATAGGCTTGAAAGAAATGAAGCCAGTATGCCTCGCTGGATGTACAATCTCAGTGTGCATGTACGACAGAGTATAGGAGTCTTGAGAGAAAAGCTGAGCATTGAAGACATCAAATAGGGTGTGCAAGAGAGACGTCTGCGTTGGTATGGTCTTGCGATGTGTATGGACATGGACAGCTGTGTCAAAAAGTGCCGATCTCTAACTGTGGAAGGATCCTTTGGAAGACGGAGACCCAAGAAGACTTTCGATGAGTTGATGAAGAATGATCTCCAACCGTTGGACATCATAGAGGAGATGACAAGTGACCGAGAGCCCTGGTGATATTCTCTGCGGGAGAGGATATGTCAGGCCAAGTGACGATAAGGATGTGGTCGTGCCAGTGTCCTATAAGTGGCAGCCGTGCATCATAGCCGTGGCTGTTCGCTTCCGGTGCCATGTCAAATCAGACAGGAACGTGGGGCAGCTCACCGACTCATAATCTCCTGTCAAACCAGCCGACACATGCCAGTATGGTGAGTGGATGTTAAATGATGATAATGATGGTGATGATGATGATGATGATGATGGTGATAACGCACAAATAGAGACATACACATACACAAATATGAAAGTAACAATCAAAACTATCATTGTTTAATATATATATATATATATATATATATACATGTGTATATTTAGGGCTAAAAACCACTATGTGGACAGCCATATGCTAGAAGAAGATCACATACGATCTAACCATAAATCCATTCATCTCCAGTATGTATATATATATATATAGATATATATATATATATATATATATATATATATATAGAGAGAGAGAGAGATAGATAGATAGATAGATAGATAGATAGATAGATAGATAGATAGATAGATAGATAGGTAGATAGGTAGATAGAAAGAGAGACAGATAGATAGAAAGATATATAGATAGATAGGTACATAGATGGATAGATAGATAGATAGATAGATAGATAGATAGATAGAGATAGATAGAAAATAGATAGATAGATAGATAGATAAATATATAGATAGATAGATAGGTAGATAGAAGATAGACAGATAGATAGAAAGATAGATAGATATGTTTCTTTATTAGCCACACAGGGCTGCACACAGATAGAACAAATTACAAGGTAGAGCTTTTCTTTTGAAGGTTTAAAAAAAAAAAAGAAAGGAAGGGGGAGTTTCGATCAAAAGGGATCGTAAAAGAAAAGAAAGAGGACAAAAAAAGGGGGTTAAAAAAGGGGGGAGAGAAAAAAAAAATTGATCAATAGGGATCAGATAGATAGATAGATAGATAGATAGATAGATAGATAGATAGATAAATAGATAGATAGATAGGTAGGTAGATAGAAAGATAGACAGATAGATAGAAAGATAGAAGATAGATAGATAGATAGATAGATAGATAGATAGATAGATAGATAGATAGATAGGTAGATAGAAAGATAGACAGATAGATAGAAAGATCGATAGATAGATAGATAGATAGATAGATAGATAGATAGATAGATAGGTAGATAGATAGATAGATAAATAGATAGATAGATAGATAGATAGATAGATAGATAGATAGATAGATAGATAGGTAGATAGAAAGATAGACAGATAGATAGAAAGATAGATAGGTAGATAGAAAGATAGACAGATAGATAGAAAGATAGATATATAGATAGATAGATAGATAGATAGATAGATAGATAGACAGACAGACAGACAGATAGATAGATAGATAGATAGATAGACAGAGAGAGAGATAGAGAGACAGACAGACAGATAGATAGATAGATATGTTTCTTTATTAGCCACACAGGGCTGCACACAGATAGAACAAATTACAAGGTAGAGCTTTTCTTTTGAAGGTTTAAAAAAAAAAAAAAAAGGAAGGGGGAGTTTCGATCAAAAGGGATCGTAAAAGGAGAGAGAGAGGACAAAAAAAAGGGGGTTAAAAAAAAAGGAGGAGGAGAGGAAAAAAATTGATCAATAGGGATCGTTATCACAGAAATGTCAATATGAAGTGTAAAGGGGAGGACAGGTGAGGTTTACCCGTGGAAAGAAAAGCCTACGGAAAAGACCACGGTAACCTCGGTCAATGAAGTCACATTTTATATTTCTTTTTTTTTTTTTTTTTTTTTTGCAAATAAGCAACTCTCTGTTTTCAATTTCTGGGTTCATAGGATATGCTCAAGGTGGCTTCGTCATTCATACGTGCCATTCTTGCTACATTCACCCATCTTTTTTTAAAACATTCGCTAGACAAAACTTGCCTCTCTACTCTCACTTTCCTTTTCAAGTGGTACTTGAAGAAGTTGATGAGAGATTGACCAGAGAGGAAAGTGTTTGTCTCCAATCCTTTCAGACGCGTCCACCAGATGCATTCTTTCGCCATAGCCACAAGGATGATGAAAATAGCTCTTCCTTCCCGTTTGAAGGAAGGAGGCGTGACAATATTGACGATAGACTCAGCTGATAAACCGACTCGTCCCACACGTGACAGCAGTTGTTCGACATAAGCCCACAGGTCGGAAATTGTTGGACACTGAACGAGTGCGTGCAGAACGGTTTCGTCGCTCTGACCGCATCTCGGGCAGGTCGGCCCCGTGTTTCTCGAGCCGTGTCTGTAGAGCTTATCCCGAACGGGTAGCGCTTCTCGGTAGCACTGCCAGGCCAGGGATCTCTGGAAGTTGTCCATGGGCCCTGGCCCGAAAGTCGTCCCGAACAGGCGGGTCAGGTACTCCTCGTCGACGTCCAGGTTCGCCCCGAGCTCGTCGTCGTACCTCCCCTCCACTAAACCCCTATAGAATGCTTTGGTTGTGTTGAAGTCACTTAAGGTCGACCCAGGACGGCAGAGTTGCTTGAGAGCAACGCGACTCTCGCGGTGCCATTCGCCCTTCCTCGGCCTCTTTTTGATCCACGACTGCAGTTCGGTCATGGAGACGAGCTGCGGGAAAGCGTGCCTCACAAACGGCGACCACACCTGTTCACCGTCGTCTACATAGAGCCAGAGATGTCGCAGTCTCAGCGCGTGTCTGCGCATCATCAACCACGGCATGCCCAGCCCTCCTTTTAACGGGTGTTGACAGCAAATGGATCGCCTGACCATCGGGACGCATCCTTTCCACAAGAAGCGAAAGAGGATGCGTTGTAGTTTGGTGATGGTAGGGTCGGGACAAGGTACGACGGTCAGGCGGTAGTAGATGACGGACGCGATGTACGTGTTCGCCACCTCCGCTCGACCTTTTAGGGACAGTTTCCTCTCGGCCCATTGCCGGGCGAGAGTGACCACCCTACTCGTTATCTCGTTCCAGTTCTTCTCCACTTGGAGGTCCGGACCAAACCAGACCCCGAGCAACTCAACCGGGCCGTCGGTCCAGCGTCCCACGACGGAGGCGCTGGTGGACGGCATGGGCTTGCTTCTCCAGGTGCCTAGTCGCAAGCCCACTGACTTTTCCCGGTTGATTTTCGCTCCTGTCACCGCTTCGTAGTTTTTCAGTGTCTCGCCGACCAGCTCGATATGCTCGTGGCTAGACACTATGACGGTGACGTCGTCCGCGTATGCAGACACGCTCGTCCCGCATCCCAATTCTCGCGGGATGCCCCTTAGAGTCGCCAGCTTCCGCAGTAGTGGCTCAAGAGTCAATACGTATAGAAGCGCCGAGAGGGGGCATCCCTGACGGACCGAACGTGCAATGTCGAAAGGTCTCGATAGATGTCCATTTACGCGAATTACCGAACGGATGCCTCTGTACAAGGCAGCTATCCAGCCGCGGAAGACGGGCCCGAAACCAGCCGCTCTCAGGACTGCCTCCAAGTATCGATGGTCCACCCTATCAAAGGCTTTCGATTGATCCAAGTTGATCAGGGCCCCACCCATGCCAGGTTCGTTAACTACCCTGTCTATGATGTAGCGCATCAGATGGAGGTTGTCATGGATGGTCCGGCGCATGTTTGCGCCTTGTCGACCAGTTTCTCGATGACAAGCGCCAACCTCTTGGCTAGCACCTTGGCCAAAATTTTCAAGTCTGCATTAAGCAGAGTGATGGGCCTAAAGTTATCTATTACATTTCCCTTGTTTAGATCTTTCTTCAGCAGTGTTACGGCTCCTCGGCTCACAAAACCAGGAATGCTCCCGTTTTGCTGCCAGTTGCAGTACACCGCCGCCAAGAGATCTCCAAACAAGTCTGGCATACAATTGTAAAGCTCGTAGGGTAGACCATCCAAACCCGGTGATTTGTCCCTCGAGCATTCTGCCATCGCTTCCCGCACTTCCGCCGCCGTGATGGCACCTTCGCAGCACCCTGCCTTTCTTGTCGAGAGTCGTGGTAGGCTATGTAGGTAGGCACTGAAGTCCACCCTACGTTCTTGCCCTCCACTCGTTCCGAACAGTCGGGCAAAATGCTGCTGAAAGGCCTCACACATTTTACTTGGCTCGAGCAATTCGCGCCCCTGTTCATCTACCAGTGACCGAATGGTGGCTTTGTTGCCCTGTTGCGCCTCTGCCACCCGGGCCTCTGCCACCCGGGCCTCTCTCGCGGCTCCAACACCTTCGTTCCTTAGAGCACGCATCCTAGCTCTAACAGCACATCCTTCGTGTTTGGCGTTGAAGTGTTGGTCGAGGGCCAACCTCGCCGCCAAAACGTCGGATGCGATGCCGCTTCTAATTGCCTCTTCTAGCTTCTTAACTAGCTCACCCTCTACTCTATTTCTATCTATGGCTAGTGCTTTGCTGTACCTAATCGCTTCTGCTTTTACTGCTCTCTTGAGGGCAAACCACCATTTGTTGTTGATGATGGCTCCCGTCAAAGCCCTCTTTACTAGTGTGCTAATCCGGTCTCTGAAAACCTGTCTCGATGGGAAAGACGCGTTTAGTTTCCAGTATCCGGGACCCTGCCTAAGTGTCTTACCTAAGTCTAGCGTACATGTCACAAGTTTGTGATCCGTGTAGCTGACGATGTGGAATTGTGGACATCCTATGCTATCTCTATCTACTGTCCTACACAGTATCCTATCTAGATACGATCTCGATGACCCGATGCGGTTGCTCCATGTCCACGTTGGCGCATTCGGGTGGTCTAGTCGGAACCTGTCAGACAGTTGAAAGCGTCTGAGCAGGTCTCTGAGGCATTTGCATCCCCGTCTATTCCTATCTCTACCCACGTAGTCTACATGCGTGTCCAAGGTAGCATTCCAATCCCCCACTAAGAGTAAAGGACGAGACGTTCCCAAGAAAACTTCTAGACGTTGAAAGAAATCCACCCGACCTGTTAAGGGCGGTGCGTAAACTGATACGAGTCGAAAGGCGCACCCATTGCTGCCGTCGACATCCAGGACGACCAGTCTACCCTCCGGGTCTACGAATATTGTCCTTACTTTGAGATCCAGACTCTTGTGAAAAAGTACCGCGGTGCCACTACCGCCCATTCTCGGCAGACAGGGGGAAAAATAAATGTTGAACTGTCCGCCAAACATGGTCTTTAGGGCCCGCGGATTGTGGAGTCTGGTCTCGCTTATGGCTATGATTTCTAACTTATGTGACTTTATGTCATTTAAGAGGTACCCTTGTTTCCAAGGGGACCCCAAGCCACGCGCATTTACACAACCAATCTTGATCATAGTTCTAATGAATTAGAATACAGAGGGTTACTTACTGCTCGAAAGTTTTTGCTTTCTCCTCCGTTGGTTTGTCCTCGAGAAGATCCCAGTACAGTTTCTTTGTGAGATATTTTTGGCATTTACCAACCGCACTGGGGAAAATGCCTTTGAGTGTGTGGTGCAGACTTTTGGAGATGTGTAATATTTTGATGTGGTCTGGTGGTGTTGTGTATGGGTGATTGTTTGTTTTTATGTCTCTTCTGTTATGTTTGTTTTTGATTGGATGTATTCCATTAAATTTGTGTTTTTGGTGTCTATGGCTGTGAGCATGTTTGCTGTATATGTTTTTGTGGTGTTGGTGTGGCTGTTGTTTGCGTTGGTTTTGAAATGTCTTCGGGAGATGTATTTCCCCCTGCTTTGTTCGTGTTTGCATTTGGTTTGGTTGTGTTTCTGCTCTTTATTTTCCTTCTTTTTGTAGCTATTTGCCATTCCTCACTGGTTTCGTCTTCCGACGAAATTTCTGAGGAATCAGAAGGGGGTAGGGGTATGTTGTGGGCTTCTATGTATGTCTGTGTAAGTGGTTGTGTTGTTGTTTTCGTTGTTGTTGGTTGTTGAGTGTTTGTGTGTGTTGAGTGCGGTATAAGGGATGGGGGATCAGTTTGTGTGTGTTTTCTTTGTTTTTCTGTTCCTTTGGGTTTTGCTGTTGTTGGTGGTGTTGGTATTTTTTCAGGTGTTGAGTGGTTTTTGGTTGATGACGGATTAGCTTGGTGTGCTTCTCTTGTCGTCTTCTGTGTTGATGGTGGTGTGGGTAGTAGAGCTTTTTTTCCGGAGTGCTTTGGTTGTAGTAGTGGTTGTTGTTGTTGCTCTTGGTGTGCAGTGGTTGGGCACGTCTTTTTCAAGTGTGTTTCGCTTCCACACAAATAGCAGCGTGGTCGCCTGCCCTCAACCACTATATAGAGTTTGTAGCCTCCTGGCAGTTCTATAGCGGTGGGTATCTTCTCTCTTGCTGCTTCATCCAATTGAAGCAGGAATTCGATTGATTTGCCCACATAGTCTTTCTCTCCTAGAACCGCGATTTCCAGGATGTTTGTCTCTGACATTGTCTCTGACATTTCAAAGCAGATGGCAGAGACCAACCATTGTGTTTCGACATCAAATGGTATGTTTTTTATTTGGACTTTCGTGACCCTTTTGTTTAAATAGACTGGTATCATTACCAAGTCGTCCGAATGTAGCTCCAATGTGGAAAAACGTTTTGCTAAACTTTCGTTGAGGAAACGTACTTGGACTGTACCAAATTTGTTTCCCCAACTGATATATTCCTTGGAGTCCCATGCAGGACGAAGGCATTTTTCGATTTTTTCCTGCGGTGCATTTTCTGTTCTTCTTGTTTTTTTGTTTATTACTTT
>NW_021836857.1:5000-7500 GCF_006345805.1 Octopus sinensis | reverse complement strand
TGTGTGTGTATATGTGTGTGTTCGCGTGTGTGTGTGTTCATAGTTACATTTATTCTTTTATTCTTTCATTTGTTTCAGTCATGTGACTGTGGCCATGCTGGAGCACTGTCGTTAGTCGAGCAAATCGACCCCAGTAAGCCTTGTACTTATTTTATTAGTTTCTTTTGCTGAAACGCTAGTTTACGGGGACGTAAACACACCAGCAGCGGTTGTCAAGCGATGTTGGGGACAAATACAGACACACAAACACACGCACGTACACACAGACACTCATAACACACACACAGACACGCACATATATGTACATATATATATATATATATATATATATATATATATATATATGGACATACATATATACATATATATATATCTGTATATATATAAGGCAAGATGTGTGTGTGTGTACGTTTTTGTAATTTATGCACATCTACAAATTAACACGCATGCCGCTCAAATTTTAGGGGGTCATTCGTCATGACCCCGGCAGTATTTTCGTCAAATTTCTCCCGAGACATCCGCGAATAGCGGTAAATAATTTTGAGCCATAACTTCTAAATTTTTAAGATGGCGAAAGCTACCATTGTTTACAAAGCAAACATGAGTTAAGTTCTCTCCTAGCGACGGTGTAAATAGAGAGAGGGAGAAGGAGAGGGAGAGAGAGAGATTTTTATAATTTCGTCTTTTTACTGGCAATAACAGACAGACATGTGTTGTTATGTGTGAATGGCTTCAGTCACGCATACACACACGCGAGCATGTATGCGTAAAAGACACATATATGCAATGTTTGTGTGTGTGTGTGTTGCGTATATATATATACGGGCAACATAGACGATATTCTCCGTTTCTCCACAACTAATTTCCAAATTAGCTGAATCCGTTTTTCTAATCATAGCGATATATAGCTGGTCGTGCGTGAACATGGGAGAGAGCAGAGGTTACCAGAGCAAAAGACCTACGTGTTGACTGTAGACACCTCCTTCGCAAACGATCAACTATTATTTTGTAAACAATGTTTCGAAACTGTTCATGTTTTCGAAAGGAGAGGGGTCAACCTAAAGCGTTTGACCCGTCATAAAAACAAACAAAAAAATAGTAATATGTGTAAAAGAACTTCCTCTAAACGAATATGACCAAAAAAACGTGCTCTCGCAAAAGGGGATGGGAGGGGAGGCCTATGGCCTTTTCTTTGATAATATCTTTCTTGCTCATTTAAATTCAGTTCAATGCAGTCTTGCCTTGAACCAAACCTTTCTCTTTGTGTGTGTGTGTTCTTGATAATCGTTTAGAACAAGTTGTTTTACACCTATTACACTATTTTTTTGTTTTTGTGCCTGGGTCAAACACGTAACATTCACAATGTGAATTTTCCGAGGCCTCTCCCCCACCCCTTTTCGCGAGCGCACATTTTTTGAGTCATATTCGTTTAGAGGAATTTGTTTTACACCTATTACACTATTTTTTGTTTGTTTTATGACCGGGTCAAATGCTTTAGTTTGACCAGGAGAGGTATGACTTTCACATCTCTGCGGGAGAAGGTAGGCTTCTCTATTCCTGTTACAAAACTTAATTCCGGGTGCCAAATTTGCTTCAATTGATGGTAATACTCAGGTAGGAGGTGGTGGCGGGACAGTGGCAGGGGCAAAGGCGTGTAAAAACATGTATACAATAGGTGTATGTACGTATATGTTGGGTGTGTGTTTTGTTTTTGCCCATATATATAAATGTAGTTGTGATCTGAACATAACCGCTTCTCACACAGAGGATCAGGAGCGCTTTTGGACGTTCTATTTTCCTTGCTGGAAGGGTTCTCAACCCATGGGCAAAGTTCGGTTACATGAAAAAAAAGAAAAAAATCGATGAGTGTAAAAAATTGGGAAACCTATTTCTTATGGTACCATGTGGTTTGTAAGCAAGCTACTAACCACACAACCACTCCTGTGCCTATATATATATATATATATATATATATATATATATATATATATATATATATATGAATGTGGTTGTATGTTCCTCATGAAGCTTTTTAAAATAGATATTTCTTAGTGAAATTTTCTGAAAATCCATCCCTTTCAATGTCTTAATCAACAATTATGTCTGGAGTTGGGATTGGTTTGAAACACATGAAATGATTTTATTTTCTCAACATAATCGGAAACACCAGAAAGTTATGGGGGAAAAATAAGGGGGCTCAGGTATATATATATATATATATTATATATATATATATATATATATATATATATATATATATGTGTGTGTGTATGTGTGTGTGTATATGTATATATATACTCATGTATATATATATATCTATATACATATATATATATTAATTATAATAAAGGTTAATTGCAAAAATTGCTCAAACCACATACCGAAAATATTAGGATAGCAGCCAAATAGATCACTATTTCCTCTACTAATAAAAAAGTCTCCACAAACAAACAGAATTTGTAACCCGTATATGGTAAAGAGAAAGAAAACAACGAAATCA
>NW_021836856.1:20000-39027 GCF_006345805.1 Octopus sinensis | reverse complement strand
TCCAAACATACGCACTGGCAGAGAGTCAAAGAGAACACTCGCTTGCAAGAAAGAGAAAAAGATGCTGAACCTAAACGAAGAATATTAACTTGCATATTACGATAATAGAAGTGAAGAAAAATGGCCGTCTTTTCTTTCTAATGGCGCGAATTAACGAAGAAAGGTGTGACAAATTGGACGCCATATCGCAGTTTTCATTTCCATTACCCTTCTCTTTACTTCCTGTAGAATACTCTCTATATTTCCTTATTTCTCGGCGTTAATTACCCCAAATTCCTTTTATCTGACATTCTCTAATGGGGTAAAGTCGAGGTGATTCGGTTTTATTGACCAGCTCAGTGAGAATATAGAGGAGGGAAATAGCGCTATTTAGATCACAACAATATAATCACATTCACCCACACACAAAGTGGCATACCTATATATAATACGTAAAACCTATTTCACTTGTACACATCAATACCGCCAAAACGTACAGACATAAACATATGTATATATATATATATATATATATCTATATATATATCCCCTACAGTTTCTCTACATATATATGCGTGTGGGATGTATGTGTACTTATTACTTAAAGACATTTTTAATGCAGTGCAGGATCCAAAGATATGAATATATACGCATAGGCAAAAATATGTATAGGTATATGGTGTTTAGCAACTGTTTAACTGAGTTACAGCAATATCCATTTGTCTCACACCGTCAATATTCCGCTTTTTAGTTCATAATACTGTCTCTTTAAAAACGCTCTGTCTGTCTGTCTCTCTTTTTCTCAAAGATAACCCATGCATGTGAGCGTGTATATGCGTAGATGGGACTTAAATACATGCATGCATTCATATACGCATACACACCTAGGTTTATGTTTGGAACTATGTGTATGTAATATTGTGCACACGCGCGGAACTCTCACACACACGCACACAGAAGCACGCACACACACGCCGCCACGCCCTATATATCTATAATATACACATACACATACATATATATATATATATATATAAAATGCAAATATCATGCATGCATGACAAATAAGGGTTGGTAAATTTGTGTGCGTAATTATGCAAGTATATGTGTGCATATATATATTATGCATATATATATATATATATATATATATATATATATATATATATACATATATATATAATATATATATATAATATTCTATATATATATAATATATATTACATACATATATAATATATATATATATATACACACACACACACACACACATATACATATATAATCTATATATATATATATATCTTATATATATATGTCTATCTCTATCTCTCTCCCTTTCTCCCATTATATATAGATATGTATTTAGTGAAACAGAGAGAGAGAGGGAGAGAGTGTGTGTGTGCGTGTGTAGGAGAGAATATAACACAGGGTACCATCTACTTTATTAGTATCTAGATAGAAACAGAATAAACATCTGTTTTGGAAACTCCAGGTGACTGTTTTCAAAGAATATGCTCTTTGACAGATGTGGCTCTTGATAGAGTTAAGCAGATTCGAAGCGGAGGTATACAATTCAGCCACATTCTTATATGTATTACAATGAATAACTAAAAAAACTGTAATTCATTTATTATTAACAATCATACATGTAGTATACGCTAAAGCATACATAGAAACAGTGCGAAAATCTTACTTGTATATGAAGTGATGTCAATGTAACATTTGATATTGTATTCCATACAAATATGCATGTGTGTGTGTGTGTCTATGTGTGTGGTGGTGCGTACATAGGGAGAGGTAGACCAGGGTGTGTATATATATTTCTATATATAAATGCATTTACTTGCATAAGACAGTTTAGTTGTATGTCTCAGGTGCAAGCATGGTTAAATTTCTTGCCATTTCATAAATACATAAGCATGTATGCATACATACATATATGAATGCATACATACATATACTTCTATACATACACACCCACACACACATAGGCATAGATAGATAGACAGAAAAATAGATAAAAAGATTGATACACACACACATTTACACACGCATATATACACCTATATATATATATATATCAAGTGAGAGAGAGAAAGAGAGAGAGAGGGATATATATATATATATATATATATATATATATATATATATAGCTAGATAGAAGATAGATAGATAGATAGTAGATAGATAGATGACAGACAGACAGAAGACACACCGGTAATTAGAGAGATAGAGATAAATAAGCAAACACAGACAGACATACGACAAACAGACCGATAATATATTATATATATATATATATATATATAGATATATATATCATATATAGATAGATAGATAGATAGATAGAACAGACAGACAGACAGACAGTAGCAGATAGATAGATTATAGATAGCTATATATATATAGATAGATAGATAGAATAGATAGATAGATAGATGATAGATAGATAAGAGATAGATAGATAGACATTTCAAAGCAATAATACGCACATCAACTCAGTTTTTACTACGCTTTAATCGTTATTGCCAAGTGCTAACCCTTCACAGTCAATTAGATCGCCTATCTTTACATTTTCCCTCGGCCTCCTTGTGTGTATGTACAGCAATTAAACATCCATCGTTTGATAGTATAACATCTTTTAGTGATCGCTCTCTGATGGCTAAAATACTAAGCAAAATATCAAAGATAATAACGAGAATGCGATGTAAAGTATAACGTCTGATCGCATTTCCGGTTTTCTCTTCTGATATTTTCTAATGATTTCTATCACAGACGAATGCACAATATAGCAGGCAGATGCTGCTGCATTGCTTATGTATACATGTATGTGTACAACTATATATATACATACGCATGCATATATGCATATATATATATGTATATATATATATATATATATATATATATATACATATATATATATATATGCATATATATATATATACATATATATATACATATACATATACATATTTATATACGCATGTATATATGCACATACATATGTATGTATATATATATATGTACGTATATATAACATATATGTGCATATGTACATATATTCCTATATATATGCATACATGTATATATATATATACCCTTAGGTATGATGTACATACGCACGCACACATACATGCAAACGCAAATATCTCTGCATATATATATTAGCACTCATGTATGTATATATATATGTGCATGCATATACTCATACACCACACACACACACACACACACACACACATATATATATATATACTTACACATCAGTATGTATTCGTGTGTACACATACATAGGCATACATATGTACCTATATATGGTGTCTGTACAGGTATACAATACATGAAGTGTATATATCTATCTAACTTCGACACTATATCAGCCATATTTAAATATTAGCAATCGATATATCTATGCATTATATATGCATGTAAGGTCTAGAGCTGCCTGAAATAGTGGAGCACCGGGTAAAATGTCTTGCAGTAATACATCCGACTGTTTATTGTTCTGAGCTCAAATCCCGCCATAACCAGATTTTACCATACATATTTATTTCTTTGTTGCTCACACGGGGCTAAACAAAGACAGACAAAGGGATTAAATCGATTATATCGACACCAGTGCGTAACTTGCACTTATTTAATCAACCCCGAAAGGATGAAAGGCAAAGTCGACCTCGGCGGAATTTGAACTCAGAACGTAGCGGCAGACGAAATACCTATTTCTTTACTACCCACAAAGGGCTAAACACAGAGAGGACAAACAAGGACAGATAAGCGGTTTAAGCCGATTACATCGATGCCAGTGCATAACTGGTACTTAATTCATTGACTCCGAAAGGATGAAAGGCAAAGCCAACCTCGCGAATTTGAACTCAGAACGTAACGGCCGACGAAATACGGCTACCCATTCTGCCAGCTCACCGCCCTCTTACATATTTTCAGCGCTAAATATTAATACCAGTTTCATACTGGATTTCATAAGATAATCTTATCGAGCCAGTCAAATTGCTGGCCTTGAACCGAAAGGTGAAGGAATTATACATCCACTTAATTGCACATATCTGAACCATATATACAGAAATCCAAAATATGTATATATGTGTGCGCGAGAAGAATGAGTGAGTTTTAGGTAGTTTCATGAATACAGGTATGCATGTGTAAGTGTGTACCTGTGTATATGTATATGTAAATTTGGTAGACAGAAACTGAAAGAAGCGCGTCGTTTATCATATGTATGTGTATATAGGCCCGGGAATAGGTGTGTGTTAAGACGCTTGCTTGACAAAAACATGGTTCCGGGTTCAGTCCAACTGCATGGCGCCTTGATCAAGTGCGTTCTGCTATAGCCTCTGACCGACCAAAACCTTGTGAGTGGATGTGGTAGACGGAAACTGAAAGAAGCTCGTCGTATATATATATATATATGTGTGTGTGTGTGTGTGTGTGTGTGTGTGTGTGTGTGCGTGTGTGTGTGTGTGTGTTTACATATGTATTTGTGCGTCTGTTTGTTCCCCCACCACCATCGCTGGACAAGCTGTGTTGGTGCGTTTACATCCTCGTGAATTAGCGTTTCGGCAAAAGAGACCAATAGAATGCGTACTGAGCTTACAAAGAATAAGTCCTGGGGTCGGTTCGTTCGACTAAAAGCGGTGCTCCAGCATGGAAACAGTCAAATGTCTAAAACAAGGAAGAGAATAAAAGATATATAAGTTGCTGCTTTTCTAAACCCACACACACACAACATATATATATAATATATATATATATATGTATATATATAGATATATATATATATATTATATATATATAATATAGATATATATATAATATATAGTAATCTATCTATCTATCTATCTATCTATCTATCTCTATCTATCTATCTATCTATCTGTCTATCTATCTATCTATCTGTCTATCTATCTATCTATCTATCTATCTATCTATCTATCTATCTATCTATCTATCTATATCTATATATATATATATATATTATATATATTATATATGGATATTGACAGGCATAATGAGATACGTAGAAGTGAAGGAATACGATAAACCATCACAAAGAAGAGAGAAAAGTGCTTGCTCGCTTGAAATATTTTGTTCTGTTGTGAATTTTGTATTGCTGTTGTTGTTGTCGTTGTTGCAGTTGCAGTAGGTAGATTGTATGAAATAAGGAGCAACACAAGTGTAAAAAAAAAAAAAATCACATTCAGGCTAAATAGAAAGGAGAAGCAGGTGTTTTTAGTTAGACTAAGTATTTATTTCATATTATATGTTGTTCCGTTCTTTTGGAAATCCATATTTTATGTGTGATATTCTTCTTTGCATTAATGCCTGCAAGATAATTGCTTTCTTTAACTAATAGCTGCCACTGAGCTCGGACATCATAGTATCTTTGACATATCAAAACACTGAAAATTGTATAGAGAAAAACAAAAAAAAAAAAAAGAAAAGGACAAAAGTTTATCAAAATGGAATTGGATGAGAGTGATAAGGATATGAAAGGAAAACTTAAAGTTGGTACATGACCAAAAGGTAAGTAGGATATGACAAAGCAACAGCAATTATGCAGGTAAAATATAATCGTGATAATGAAATACCAAAATTGGGTATACCATTATATACATATTCATAATTATATATATATATATATATATATACACACACACAAAAACATAGACACACACTCACGTATATATATATATATTAGAAGAAATGAGGTAATCAGAAGATCGGATGGTTCATATTTATAGATATTTATTTATATATTACATTTTTTACATATTATATCATATCATTCAGATCATGATCTGAATGATATGATATATATGTAAAAATGTAATATATAAATAAATATCTGTAAATATGAACCATCGATCTTCTGATTACCTCATTTCTTCTAATATATAATACCTGTTCATCATCTCAAAACCTTCCAATATATATATATAATAACAATATATATATAATATATTATTATAATATATATATATAATATATATAATATATATAATATATATATAATATATATATATATTATAATATATATATAATATACCATAAATCCTTGAGTATAGTCTGCCCTTGTGTATAATACGCAGCTGATTTTTAGGGGCCTGTACCTCTGAAAAACCTAAACCTTGTGTATAATACGCACCCCTTCTCTAATTTGAGTCAAGGAGGTCTATATAACGTCCTTGGTTTGTAAAAATGTGTACGGTAACGTCCTTTGTTATTGCATTCTTGCTTTCTTTATCTTTGGTATCTGTTTAATTTCATCTTTATTTCTTCTCCATAAACTGACATTGCTTTCGTCAAATTTTCTTTCGGCAGCCCTATTATCATGCTCTTCAACATATGATATAACTTCAAGTTTAAACATAGCTGAATAAGATCTACGAGGCATTTTCTGTGCATGTAGTGTATAAAATGTTTTATTGGAGATTAATGTACAGGTTTAAGTCCCGCTTATAATAAACCCTAGTAAAGTCCCACAGTAGTTCAAACATGTAATACTGGTATTTAATTAAGTATCTATTGTTTGCCACGGTAATGATGCAAACTGCTAATATAAACAGAAGGATGAACTATTTAGCGCTAAACTATTGAGCGCAAATCGCGCGTAATTAAGCCAGCAGTACCTAGTCGAACAAACACTTCCGCGCATGCGTAATACAATAATGGTGATGTTCTCAACTGTTATATGGGAATGTAAATATGTTTGCAAAGTGTTTTTGTTACATGTTATTCTGTGTTCTGAATACTTTATTTTAATAAATGTTGCTTACTGCAAATCATGGATGATTCTTTTATGACTTCATTGCTTTTAGGGTTAGCTTAAGGTATTTTCGCGCCCGACATCACAAAATGCGCCTGAATATATATTGCCGGACAGCAAATAGAGACTCGGACATTGCTTAGAAAATAATTTTCATTTTTAACCTCGTATATAGTACGCACTAGGGATTGTGACCTTTAAATTTTTTGGGGGAAAATGAGGATTATACTCGATGATTTACGGTATGCACCCAACAAAATTTTAGGCCTTCCACTTATGTAATAAAACACCATCGTCATCACCATCAGCATCATCATCGTCTTCATCAACATGGTCGTTGTCATCATCGTTGTTACTATAATAATAATAATAATAATAATAATAATAATAATAATAATAATAATAATAATCATCGCTGTCACCGTCGTCGTCGTCTACATCCTCCTCCTCCTCATCGTCTTCATCATCATCATCAACATCATCGAACGATATTCTCATCGACAACTACTAAACAACATCATCCTCTCATTATCATCACCAACATGATCAGCAGCACCAGAATCATAATATCCATGATGATGATTATGATGATGGTGATCATGATCGCCACCATTGTCGTCCTCATTATTCCATCATCCCTACCATCATCATCAGCATCACCATCATCAACACCACCATCATCATTGCCACTGTCGCCTACACCATGATCATCACAACCAGCACCACAACGGTCATCATGTTCATCACGTTCATCAACACCAACACCACCACCACCACCACCACCATGATCATCATCATATCATCATCATCATCATCATCATCATCGTCGTCATCATCATCATGGTCATGTATTCGAAATTTAGATGAGTTTCTACAGTACATTCTGATGGGCCTCAAAGATCCTACGACATTTTCATTATACACTCACTCACTCACTCACTCTCTCACTCATTCCCATCCCCCTCCCTCATTCATTCACTCATTCACACTCTCACTCCCCTCCCTTCTTCATTCATTCATTCATTCATCAACTCACTCATTCACTCACTCACTCATTCGTCCACTCATTCACTCATTCTCTCCCTCCCACCCTCACTCATTCATTCCTCCACTCACTCCCTCAGTCATTCATTCATCCACTCACTCATTCACTCACTCATTCATCCATTCAATCCTTCTCTCCCTCACTCACCCCTCACTCATTCATCTACTCACTCATTCACTCACCCACTCATTCGTCCACTCATTCACTCATTCTATCCCTCCCACCCTCACTCATTCATTCCTCCACTCACTCCCTCGGTCATTCATTCATCCACTCACTCATTCAATCACTCATTCATCCATTCAATCCTTCCCTCCCTCACTCACCCTCTCACTCATTCATCTACTCACTCATTCACTCACTCACTCATTCGTGCACTCAATCACTCCCTCCCTCAATCACTCACTGCCTCACTCATTCACATATTCATTTACTCACTCATTCGTCCTCTCATTCACTCACTCCTTCCCACCTTCTCTCACTCATTCATTCATCCACTTACTCTCCATCCTTCATACACTTATTCATCTTCTTACTCATTCACTCACTCATTTATTCATCCATTCACTCACTCCCTCACTCATTCATCCACCCACTCATTCATTCAATCACTTATTCACGCACTCACTCACTCATTCATTCGTCCCCTCCCTCCCTCCCACGCTCACTCACTCTTTCACAACGCATAATCTATACTAAAAATTAGCAATGATCACACAGCACATACGAATCTCAAAACATCACATAATTCTATGAACGCCCAGGTCGACTTTTCCTTTCATCCTTTCGGGGTCGATAAATTAAGTACCAGTGAAATACTGGGGTCGATGTTATTGACTTACTCATTCCCCAAAATTTCAGACCCTGTGCCTATAATGCAAAGGATTATTCTATCCGTCCCGAAACAATGAACAGCAATGGTGATTTCGGCGGAATTTGAACTCGGAAACGTAAAGACCCAGAAAAAAACAAAAAACTCACCTAAGCATTTTGTCGGAAAATCTATCGATTCTGCCAGTTTGATAGCCTTAATAAGTAGTGTTAGTAGTAGTAGTAGTAGTAGTAGTAGTAATAATAATAATAATAATAATAATAATAATAAATAATAATAATTACAATAATAATAATAATAATAATAATTGCATCCCACTCCTCTGGAACTTCACCATTTAAACTAGCAGAAAGATAGATACAAATAAACCAGAAATCATATTGACAGGCTTCAGACAAAAATCATGCCTCCTCATTGATATGACTGTCCCAATCGATATAAACGTATCTGTCAAGACCTACCAAAAACTGAGCAAGTATAAAGATCTTGAAATAGAAATTGGCAAAATGTGGAACCTGAAGACTAAAACAATACCTGTTGTCATAGGTACCTTGGGAATGATAGCAAAAGGGACTGATTGCTACCTAGTTCAGATACCAGGAAAACCCGAAATGGCAGGAATTCAAAAGATAGTGCTCATGGGAACTGCCCATATCCTATCCAAAATACTTTCTATGTAATCTCAAGTTTTAAAACAAACTCGTGATTTTCTATGTTTTCTTAAAAATTCTCTAGAACAATATTATGTACGAACCCAAATATATTTCACCCTAGACATAACACCAACATGAACTTCCAATTTGTTGTCTCTTGAGGTCTCTGGGTGAGACTTGGAGCCAACTTGTACAAATGTAAAGCAAAAGTCAAACATAAGATAATAATGATAATAAAAATAATAATAATAATAATAATAATAATATAATAATAATAATAATAATAATAATAATTAATTATTATTATTATTAGAAAAATGCGCCAATTAGAAAAATGCGCCAAAGTAACCATGAAAAGAGGAAAACTAGTTAAGAGTAACAACATCACACCAGATAAAACCAATGAAATAAAAGAATTAGACCAAAGCCAAACTTACAAATACTTAGGAATCCATGAACTAGATAAGACACAACACACACAAATGAAAGAGAAAATAAAAAAAGAATATTATAGACGAGTTAGATCAATACTAAAAACAGAGCTCAATGCTAAAAACAAGATAATAGGTATCAACACTTTAGCTGTCCCAGTTATAAGTTACAGCTACAATATCCTTAACTGGACACGAAATGAACTGTCCAAAATAGATAGGAAAACAAGAAAAATACTGACAGGATCTAGGATGCATCCCCACCCAAAATCTGACATAGAAAGACTATATATACAACGTATAGAAGGTGGTAGAGGCCTTATACAGTTGGAAAACTACTATAAAATAACCACCATAGGACTGCAAAAATACCTACTTCAGAAGGAAGGAAAACTGATCCAGATAGCGGCAAAACACGAGCAAAACAAAAAACTGTTCTCAGTATTTAAGGAAGCTGACAAATACAAACAAGAAATCATACCACCTAATAAACACAAAGAAGAAGAAGAAGAAGAAGAAGAAGATGAAGAAACAACAAAAGCTATAAAACAAATGAAATCCAAACTAAAAATAGAACAGCAACGAGCCATGATAAAACGATGGCAAGAAAAGCCCCTTCATGGTAAATACTGCACTAAACTAAACGCAAAAGAAATAGACAAAGAAAAATCCCAGCAATGGTTGAGAAGCTCAGGACTCAAAGCAGAAACCGAGGGATTTTTAATTGCAGCACAAGACCAAAGCCTCCCCAACAGAAATTACCAAAAACATGTAATGAAAAGAAATATTACAAGTAACTGCAGAATATGTGGAGATGGACAAGAAACAATAAATCATATTATCTCTAGCTGCCCAGTCCTGGCTAAGAAGGAATATATTCACAGACATGACAGAGTTGGAACCTACATACATTGGAAGCTATGCCAACATTATGGAATAACAACAGAAAAAAGATGGTATAGGCACACACCAGAAAAGGTCACAGAAAACGAGAAAGCAACCATACTCTGGGATATGCCGATACACACAGATAGAGAAATTAAGGCCAACAGACCAGATATAGTTGTCAGAGATCATGAAGAAAAAAAATGCTTTCTAATTGATGTATCAATACCGGCAGATGACAACGTGTCTCTAAAAGAAATGGAGAAACTCTCAAAATACAAAGACCTGGAAATAGAGGTAACTAGAATGTGGAACCTGAAAACAGAAACAATTCCTATCATAGTAGGTGCATTATGCATGATAAAAAAATATTCAGACAAATACATAACAAAAACACCAGGACTTACAAACACATATAACATACAGAAAATTGCACTACTAGGCACTGCACACATCCTACGCAGAACACTTTCCATACAATAACCATCAGAGCATCACAACAAATCACAGCACATACCCAAGGCACACAGAGCTGCGCTCGGTAGTGAAGTGAAAGCACGCTATAAAAATAAAACTATTGAATATAATAATAATAATAATAATAAATAATAATAATAATAATAATAATAATAATAATAATAATAATAATAATAATAATTATGATAATACTTTCTACTGGAGGCACAAGGCCTCAAATTTGGGGGTGAGGGAACTAGTCGATTTCATCAACTCCATGACGGAATTTATCGACCCCTTGGAGGAATTTGAACTCAGAACGTATCGAAGGGCGAATTGCCGCTATGCATTTGATCCGGTGTGCTAACGATTCTGCCACCCTAATAATAATGATGATGATTATGATAATAATAATAATAATAATAATAATAATAATAATAATAATAATAATAATAATGATGATGATGATAATAATTTCTACTATAGGCACAAGGCCTGGATTTTTGTGGGGAGGGAGAGTATCACATGGGCCCCATTCCTTGATCAGTACTTAATTTATCGACTGCGAAAGGATGAAAGGCAAAGTAGACCCCGACTGAATTTGAACTCAGAACGTATAGCAGGACGAAACTCCGCTAAGCATTTTCGCCCGGCGTGCGTACAATTCTGCCAGCTCGCCACCTTGACGATTTTGATGATGATGATGATGATGATGATGATGATGATGATGGCCATGATAGCAATCACGACTCAACTATCGGAAGTAGGAGGTGCCATTATATGTGTAGTGAAGGAAAATATGGGGTTTAGGATTGGGCGGGGGTGTCATGTACGTTAAGAAACATCGTACCGTCGTATATTCTTCCCCCATTTTTTTTTCTTTTTCTACAGCTTACGCTAATTAGAAGAACGTAACAGCTATAAATGCTTCTCTCTTTCCACCACACAACGAAACAAGGAAGATTGGAAATTTATTGGATAAACTGCTTTATATGTGTGTGTATTTGTGTGTGTGTGTGTGTGTGTGTGAATATATATATATATATAAATGTATATATACATATATATATATATGAGCCTATGTGTCTTCATGCGTATTTGTATACGTATGTATACATACATATGCATATACGTATGTATATATATATATATGTGTATATATATATAATATATATATGTGTGTGCGTGTGTATATATATGTATATGTGTATGTGGGTTTATATATAAATGTACGAAAATATATATATATATATATATACTTATATATATGCCCATATATACACATATATATGTGTGTGTGTGTATGAACATATGTATGTGTGTATATATATATATTTATAGGTGTGTATCTATGTATGTGTGTACGTATGTATGCATGCATGTATGTATATATATATGATCGTTCATGTCAATACATGTACATACACATGCATCAATGTATGTGAGTGCATATATATATATATGTATATATATATATGTATATATATTAGAATATTTACATATTACGTATAAATATACATATAATCTGTGTTATGTATACACATACACGCACAAGACATACTTACGTACATACATACCTTCATACATACGCACATACATCACACATTCATATATATACATATATACACACACACACATATATATGTATATATATATGTATATGTATATATATACATATATACATATATATACATACATATATATATTTACATATATTTTATATACATGTATATATATATATATATATATATATATGTGTGTGGTGTGTGTGTGAGAGAGAGAGAGAGAGAGTTTTAAAAACTACTTTGAAACTAATGCAAAATAGAAATCAATGCATCTTTTCAACACCTCTTAATTAAGACAACTTTTCTACAGATAGTTAACGAAGTAATTACTATACATTAGAACACGTGCTCCGGACTCCCCCCACCCCATCTCGAAAGCAAAAAGAAATTGATAAAAATATACAAAATATATAAAAAATTTGAAGTATATAAAATTTTTTAAAATATTAGGAAGAAATAAATTGAAGAACATTCACTTGCAATTCAATATTACACGTTTCGTATCTCCATATTTCTTCTGACAATTAAAACACGTTCAACTTGAAGTGTCTCCGTGCATTTTACCTGACGAACGCGGAGACTGTTGTCGCATGGCTTGCTTGAATGAGAAATTAAATATGAAAAGACAGGCGTGGCTGTGTGGTTAGTAGTTTGCTTCTCAACTACATGGTTCTGGGTTCAGCCACAGCTGAAGAACCTTTTCTAGCTTTTTAAACTTTTCTAGCTTTTTAACAAATACTACTAGTTTCAGGTACTAGGTAACAGATATGGAGATGAGGTGGAGATTGGTCGCTTAAATCCATCTCAATATTTCCTCAGGATTTTATTTTATCTAACACGAAGAATGAAATTAGTATTACGTCAACAGCGGGAATTGAACTCACAGCGTTTATAATCGTAGCCAGATACTGCAAAGAATTTACCTGTGAAATATTTTTCACCAAATTCTTGTTACTACTCTATTCTAGCTACATTTACATACCATAATCTAATTGCCAAACTCGTAGACACTTCGATTTCTCGTATTGCTCTACACTTTCTCGAAAGGTATGTATATATATAAAAAGATATGTACATATATTAGATATGTATATTTAAAGATAGACACGCACACACACACCACACACACACACTCTCTCATACTCACACAGACACACAAACACACACATATATATGGTAATATGTATGTACATATTGAAGTATGTAGAGATGAGCGCATATATATATATGTATATATATATATATATATATATATGCACGTATTCATGTGTATAATTGCATATAAATGCATATATATATATGTGTTGTGTGTGTGTATATGTATATGTACATATGATGTATATTTATAAATGTATGTATGTATGTATAGTATGTCAGTACGTAGTTAAACTATGTTTTGATTCAGTGAAAGCGAGTGGAAGCTTAAGGCGATACATCATAATAACTAATGTCTGATATTGATATCTTCATTGAAATATAAAAACGATTAGTCACAGACACAAAGACACACGACCGGGCGCCCATGTATACATACATACATACATACATACATACATACATACATACATACATACATACATACATACATATATACATATATACATACATACTTTCATATATACCTATATACATACATACATACATACATACATATATTCATACATATGTATACATATGTAAACACACACACACACCACATATATATACATATATAAACACACACACACACATATATATATATATGTATGTATTTGTGTATATATATGCATATATATGTATGTATATGTATATATATTTATATTTATATATATAATATATGTGTATGTATATATATACATGTATATATATATGTGTGTGTGTGTGTGTGTGTGTATGTATGTATGTATGTATGGATATGAGTGTGTGGCTGTGTGTTCGTAATATACATTTACCAGTGCGTGTGTCTGTGTGTGTTTATGTGTTAGTGCGTATCATCGACACTAACAGTTATAGGAGTTCACGTCTATATATGTGTGTATGTATGTGCACAACGTTTAGGTATCGTCTTTATCGTATTGCTATAATATGCCTCCTGGCATTGAAATAGTCACTAATATTGACTACATTATAACGCTTTTCTTCACCTCGTTCACTTGTCTCGCCCGAAGCAAATGTGCAGACTTTAAGATCGTTGACTCAGTTTGGGAGTTTATTTGATATTCAAATCACGGATATCTCCATCACCATCACTGCTAATTGCTAATGACAATTATTATCAGTAAATTCATATCACCCAAATGATTCCTCCAATCTATATCAAGTAATATATACGTAGGTATTTCTCTTCTCTTATTCTGGTACACAGAGAAGAGGCAGCCGTTTTTATAAACAAGAATGGAATCTACAGTGTTATATTTAAGAGATGAGGAAGTATGTACATTATTTACATTATTTACATTATTTATATTTGACGGATATTTGTCCTCGTCTTATTTGTTGTTAACAACAAACAAGATGAGGACTAATATCCGTCAAATGTAACTAATGTAAATAATGTAAATATGAATGAAATCTCTTTCATTTGACACTGTTAATTGTATTGCTTCAACGCAAGTCAGATTTCCTCAAGTGGTCAAGTCACAAGTAGATATATGGCGAAAGGACGTTCGACCCATGACCATCCTGTAATTTTGGTATCACCTCATGGAATGTATTTGAATTCTGAATTATTTCAAGATATTTTAATGTGTATTGAAAAAAACATTGAATGCTAGATGTTACACAGATTGCTCAGAATTTTCCTGGTTAATTTCGATTTTAGCTTGCATCACGTCTTGATCTACCTAAAAAGCTCAATGAAGATTAAAGAAATTTTGTTAGTTGTACTCTCCGTGTCTCTCGGCGATAGCTACATCAAACATTGTTTTCATGTTTTAATCTGACCCTTACCGATGTCAGCTTTCAATTTCTTAATGTTCAGGGTGAATAAAAACGTATGAATCCGAGGTAGAAATTTGAGAGAAGTATGAGAACATCGGACCGTGTGTCATACGGTTTTTGTTCCGCTTCTTTGCGTTCTGTGTTTACTAGTATATCTCGATATGGCCAACGCATTTCGCAAAATTAACTCGTTAGCTGGTTAAACAAAACTACTTGAACGCTCGGGTGCTTATAGACCAACCTATTATAAGGACGAAACTTATATCGATATTATCCTTATATATATGTATACAGAACTTAAAACTAATAATATAGAATATAACCTAAAATGGGAAATAATTAGGAGGGCAAAACCTTACAGAAATAATAGAGTAGGTTGTCAACTCTGTTCTATGGAGACCTACGAGATTTTAAAGTATCAAAATAATAAAAATCTACTAAATACTCGTCTAGAGTTAGGTCTGTCTTGCATTCATTCAAAAATTAGAACTTTCAAATATTTTAAATAGAAATTTTATGGTTTTCCTATTTTTTCTAACTGTATCTTTTTAATATAATAATAATATGAGATATACCATACCAACCTTTAATTGACTTATATATTCAACTAAATTAACCTTACTTTAATCATGGAATTGCACATTTTCCCAATTCCATTCTAAATTTAACATGTAATACCATTCCCCTAGTTATAAAATTCGATATCCACTATAAATTTGAATAGGTGCTGTTCCCCTACCCTTTGCTATAGAATTTAATTGACCCCTAGACATTGACCTAGATCTTTTCTCACCATATAAAAAATAAAAATAATAATAAATAACCTTTTATTCTAGTGATAACCTTGATTTCCTTACTGTATCTTTCTCTGCTGATAACCTAAGCCCCTCTTATAGCTTTCCTTATATCTCCTTCTCCAAACTCCTACTTAAAAATTCTGATGGCTTTCATTTGAAAGTAAGGTTTGGTCAGCTTCAACGTCTCTTAAGAATTTAGTGTTCTTCCCACACTGACCTAAATCTCCTGTCACCACAGAAATAGAGTGGCCCTTTATTCTAGTGTCAATCTGTTTTTGTCTTGTTACATACCCTATACTCTTTTCCCATTCTTTTCTCCAGCTAACTTGCTTCCTTAACCTTCCCCTACTACCATTCTTATAACTAAGGAAATTTTTCTTACAAAAGTTAGTTGTGAACTTAATCTTGGGCTGCTTGGCATCCTACTTCATGTTCCTGAAATTCATATCTACAGCTTTATCGGTATATTTACCTTCTCTAGGATGTTACTAATTGATTTGAGAACTTTACATTATTGGAAAACCTATATGAAATTAGCTGAAGATTACTTAACATATTATATCTGCTGTAATATTTACAGCTTTAATAAAATGTTATAGTATGAAACAATTGTACTAAATTACCGGATCGATTCTTGTTGCTTATTTTTTATTATAATCACCCCGCATATTTTTATGGGTAATACCATAAAAAATTCTGGTGCATCTAAATTAAGTACCATATAATTTGAATCTAAATTGTTTGCTGAATATATATATCTATATATATATATATAATATATATATATATTATATATATATATATATATATATATATATATATATATATATATATATATATATATATATATACATATATATACAGGTAAAACGGATAGAAATGAAGAAAGAGAGAGGACAAAAGAAAGGAAGGCTGAAAGGAAGAAATAAAAGGAAAGACAATTGACCATTGTAGGATTTGTAATTATATATCGCCATAGGATGGAGAAAAGTCAAAAATAATTTCGTTTGAATTTCTACACATACACGCACACACATACACGCACAGAAATATATACACATATATACGAAATTATAAAAATGCCAAGGAGACTAGTACTACGTAATCAACATCATTAGATTGCAGCTACTTCTTCTATAAATGTACTGCAGTCAGAGCTGAGTGATTGTGCATTAGCTTATACCACCCTCGGAGCTTCAAAAGTGGAGCCATTTTGAGTTATTGAACGTCTGACGAAGTTGTATTGTGATAAAATTTCAAGTAATTGCTCTGCATATTATACCAGAAGGAGTTTTAAACTATTGAATTTGATTAAACCATGCCGGTTCCCTTGTCATTTGCTTAATTACATATTGCGCCTTGTACTCGACGTACGTTTTACGTTGAAGTATATATATATTGTGTTCTAACACAAGGTTATTTATATCACTATGCCTAAGCGAAATCTACATTTACATATAAATACACACACATATATACAAGGAAAGAAATACGATGAAGAAACACAGATTTGTTTTACGAGACTAACGAATATATTTAAATTGTCATGGATAAATATTATACAATATTAGAGGAAAAAAATATTATTTCGGATAATATTGTATAATACCTTTGCAATAACAATTTGAATACATTCTTCAGTCTCGAAAACGAGTCTTGTGTGGTTTTCCATCTTATTACTTGCCTTGTATATTCAACCATGTGTAGTCACCAACAATACTTTATCAATAATTTATATATATATATATATATATTTTGCAATTAAGGACAACTACTTAATAAGGAAAACTTAACAAGAAATTGTCAGGTAGATAGCGTAAAAACCTCACAAGAGAAAAAATTTCGAAAATAATTATTTCTTATTGAACATATTAATTTATATATAGAGGGCATAATTATACATACATGCCAGGAGGCATTATATATACATGCCATACGCTAAGAGGGACAATCAGTCATTTCTACCAAATGGTAGAAATGACTGATTGTCCCTCTTAGCGTATGGCATGTATATATAATGCCTCCTGGCATGTATGTATAATTATGCCCTCTATATATAATATATATATATATATATATATATATATATATATAAATGGAGTTAACCCAGGTGTTATTCAAATTCTTTTACTTTCGACATATGTTTTGAAGATATCACTGGTATTATTTCAAAGGAATAAAATGGTGTAAAACAATGTAATATCCTCTTTTTACTTGTGTGATTTTTTGCTACCCTGGTAACTATTTGTCTATTTTTCCGTGTTAATTGTTAACAAGGGGAAAACACACATCTGTATACACACACACACACACACACACACACACATACACACACACACACATATATATATGTATAAAGGGTTGAACAGACAGAACACAATAAAGAGAAAAAGTTAGACGAATGAGGAGCAAACGGGAAACTAGACGAAAACTTAACGGACGGGGAATATAGACAAAGACAAGATACACAGAATATTTGCAGCTGAATTTTCCCTGTCAGTCAATGACCCAAAATATCGTCGTCGTTTCGCGCTATCGATTGATAGATGGATAGATAAATGGATAGATAGATAGATACATACATAGATACATACATACATACATACATGGATACATACATACATACATACATGCACACATGCATACATGCATTCCCAAACACAACATGCACACACACA
>NW_021836856.1:12500-15000 GCF_006345805.1 Octopus sinensis | reverse complement strand
AGAAATATAACAGAAATGTTTAGAGAGATTACAAATCCCAAATAGAATAACAAAAAAACTGTAGTAAATACATTTTTACGAAATGAAAGAAAATAAAGAATGAAAGGTAATGAGAGAAAATGATACATAGACGACAGTTGAATGGTTGTGCTATGTATTTTAATGATAAAAAAGAAAAAGTAAAAAAAGAAGGAGAATGAAAGAGACGCAGAGCAAAAGTATTTGTAGAAAATTAGAATTATGAAAAAAAGAGGACAAAAAAAACAAAAAGAAATGAAAGTTAAAGTAACGTATTCGGAAATGCATTAAAATATTTTTGAAATCTATATCAAAATAAAGATTAAATGTTAAAACTGACAAAAATTTCATGGAAAAAAATATATAGCTAGATAGAGATAGACAGAAAAAGTTAAATATGTATAGATAGAAAAAATATATATAGATAGAATATATATATATATATATATATAATATATATATATATATATATATATATATATATATTCAAATGGTACCGTGTTTTACAATCCTGTAAATAATAATAATAGTATGTATATAGGTTTAAAGCTTATATAAAGCACTGTATATATATATATATACATACAACACCACACAACACACACACACACCACACACACACATATATGTATATATATATATATATATATATATATATATATATATAATATAATATACATAAATATATATATATATATAGATATATATATATATATATACATATACATATATATATATACCTATACATATATATATATACATAGATATATATATATATATAATTTATTCATGCGGCCTTCTGAAGCCTAGCCAGGCTCATGAGCCCGCAGGACGGGACGCCAGTCCATCGCAGCGTTACTCAAGAAAAGAAACAGGAAGAAAGAGTGAAGGAATGCTGGAGCGAAAGAGTACAACAGGGGTCGCCTCCACCCTCTGCCGGAGCCTCGTGGAGCTTTAAGTGTTTTCCCTCAATTAACACACATAACGCCCGGTCTGGGAATCGAAACCGCGACCCTCCAACAGCGAGTCCACTGCCCCAATATATAGATAGACATAGATAGATAGATAGATAGATAGATAGATAGATAGATAAATAGATAGATAGATAGATAGATAGATAGAAAGATAGATAGATAGATAGATAGATAGACAGATAGAGATAGATAGATAGATAGTTAGATAGATAGATAGATAGATAGATAGATAGATAGATAGACAGATAGATAAACGGAGGCACATGAATAGCGGTATGGTTATGAAGCTGGATTCGTAATCACCTTGTTTCGGTTTCGGTTCTGTTTCCTCACACATTGGTCAAGAGTCCTCTACAACTGCTCTGGGCCAAATTATTTCGGATGATAAAAACTCTGCAGGACCCCATTTTAGATATATATTTGCATGAGATTGTGCGGATGTTTTTGTATCCTCGTTCCTAGAGAACCGCTGCTATAACCGTAGGTTTGTTTACATTCTTATAACTTAGCATTTCGGCAAAATTTACAGATAAAAGTTTTAAGAGACTTTAAGTATATAAAATATTAGTACAAGGTGACACCCTAACCCGGTGGAATCTATTGACAGAAACAAAGGATAGAAGGTATATTTAAATATCATCTACGTAGGTTTATACTATATTTTAATACATAGGTGGGGAACCTATACGCCAAGGAAACCAGGAAACCGGCCCTTATGAGCCAGGCATGGCTCGAGAAGGAACAAACATATCCATCTAAGCACAGAGAGAGAGAGAGAGAGAGAGAGAGAGAGCGAGAGAGAGAGAGAGAGAGAGAGAGAGAGAAGGATGAGAACCCAATAATGTACGAAAATCCTTTAAGGTTGTTCATCGTTTTTTCAGTCTGTGGAGAAATGGCTACAATTTGCCCTGATTATAATTATACCATATGTTACATAGAATACACACAGATACACATATATGATGGACTCGCCTGTCGAAGACGACGTATGAGCGTTCAGCTGTTACCGAACCATCTGGACAAATAATTTGCTTTTAGTGATCAACTGTTCGTGGTGCGCATTGGTTCGTTCTCTCCACATCAAATTGAGGTTGTCAGAATAGGTTAACTGTGTGTCATGAGCCAGCGTCGAAATGGCCGCAGAACAAAGTGAGGTAAAGTGACTTGCAGTACGCATCACCCGGCCTGGAAATTGAAATCACGATCACCACGTTGTGAGTGCAACATCTGAACCACTAGGCCACCATGCGCCCTCTCTCTCTCTCTCTCTCTCTTCTCTCTCTCTCACGCACATTAACAGAGAGAGAGAGAGAGAAGAGAGAGAGTGTTGTGGGAGAGAGAGAGACATTCATATACATATATATGTGTGTGCATTTGTATGCATGTATACAGAGACAAACACATGTAAAATCACACAAACATCTATTACAATTTTTAAAAGATGTTTTTCTTTAATAGAAACTCTATCCTACGAAGAAGCTTCGTATGCACAAATATTAACGCAAAGA
>NW_021836856.1:0-5000 GCF_006345805.1 Octopus sinensis | reverse complement strand
GTTATTTTGGGGGTGCTCTGTTGTTACGTACAGAATGAGTTCAAATGTCGCCGATTCCAACTTTGATTTTATTCGCCTGGGTGTTGATAAAAACTTTTTTGAAAAATGGTTTACGCACAGCATAATAACAAAAGTAATTATTTTATTTCTTGTCGGCATCATTAAGGATCGACAGAACTTTACGTTTATCTCCTGTGCTTCTCCTTAAGTTCGAATTCCTAATTGATTAATTGTGTTCTAATATTACTATACGAGATATTTATGACCGATTACTCCCATTTCTATGAGAATCCTGCAGCTGCGATTCAGATTAGCTGATTTATGCTGGTGATTTCGAGGCTCGTATCCATTTAAAATATGTATAAAATAGAGGAAATTCGTTTTATGCTGTAATGAACGCTATTTTGTCGTTTAGTTGCTGTGAACTATTAATTGATCTGATTGACCACACCTCAAACTCACAACCCCAGCTCGGCTATACTTCACAATTTAACATTATATTTTATAAGAAAAGACGCTTGTTCTTAGAAAAGAAATATTTCGTTGTTTGCTACATGCGAGATCCTATAAGTATATACATAAATAGACACACACATACATCGTATATACATACATGCATACATACATACATACATACATACATACATACATACATACATACATATATATATACACATACATGCAACATATATATATATACTTATATATACATATATATATGCATATATACACACACACACATATATATATACATATACACATATATGCACATATATATACATCTATCTATCTATCTATATATATATATAGATTATATATAAATATCTAAATACACACACACACACACACACCACACCACACCACACACTATATATTATTATATATATATATATATATATAATATACACTACACACGCACACACATACACACATATATATATGTACATAGTTATATATACACATATTTCAACTTCGCCAACGTCAAATGGCCCGACGGTCTCATGCTCTCAGGAGTGACTCATTGCAAGCAAGCGTAGGTGGAGCCCCTGCTCAACCTCACCAATGTTCTATTCATGGAACAAGTTGTACTCGGACCAACTAGGGCAAATAACATTTTGGATCTCCGCTTCACAAACAATATGGACATTGGTGATGAGAAAGTGACGCCGACATTAGTCTCGGATCACAACATATAAGTGCTGTCTATGTTTGGGCCGAAAGTAACCAGAGACATACAGCCTAAAGGAAGCACCCGAACTCTTTTTAATCTGAACTTTTACAAAGCAGACTGGAAGTCGATCCAAAAAGAGCTCTTCACACAGGGCTGGCCGAAATGTCTCTCCACACGGGATTTTGGCATGAAACTAGAATGTTTCATGCCTGTAGTGCAAGCCATATGCCAGAAATATCTCCAGGAGCACAAGGCCAAAACAAGAACAAGATTCCAAAGGAGAGGAAGATCCTCATGAGAAGACGGACGAAGGTTTCAAATCGACTCAACCAACATCCCAAAAGTAGCGAAAGGTCCCGCCTAAAAACAACACTGATGGAGATATTGAAAAAGGCTGCAACAATTCTGTGAGGGAGAGAGCAGACAAAGAAGCCTGGGTTATAAAACACATTAAGTCAAACACAAATGCCTTCTTTCATTACGCGAAAGAAATAGCCTCAATACGCTGCAAGATAGGACCCCTCTTCCAAAACGATGGCTACCGAACAGACAGTCCAGCCAGGATCAGTACGATACTGGATGACCAGTTCAAAACTGCCTTTATTTCCCCCGTTGGAACACAGGCAAGAGAACGAACCAGTAGTCTTCTTTGTCGTCTCACCTATAACCAGCGAGGCAATTACGATGGAATACATCGACATGAGCGAAGAAGATATACTACTGTTTTCCTCATTTATATACACACACACACACACACACACACACACACACACACACACACACACATATATATATATATATTACCTTTTCGGGTCCGACGACCTTCCATGTTCATTTTCGTTTGGTTTCCTTATATTTCTCCAGTGTCCTGTTTTTGTTCCCAAATTTGACCTTCCATAAATCCAAAATATTTTATTGGTACGTATGGGAGCAACTGTCTTCGAAGACTCATATTGTCATTAAATGCTCGAAATGAGGAGTAGATAGATAACCGACAACTGATGAAGGGTTGTTCTTTGTGTTATTTGCTCTGTTTTCCATTTGTTTAGCTCATTGTTTTACATTGAACTCATTTGTTTTCGTACTTCATGTTGTTTACCGTTGGTGGCTTCTTGTACCCATACATGCATGTGCGTGTGTGTGTATTTGTGTATGTGTGTGCGTATGTGTATGTGTATATATTCATACATATATATATATAATATATATAAAACGAAGAAAAATGTTTTCAAAAATCCAGGCTGATATCAATAAGGCACGCAGTTTTAAACGAATTTGATTAACTATAGGTAAATGCAGGTAAATCCCAAGGTAAATCATCATGTAATACACGATAGATAGACAGATAGACAGACATTTAGATAGATAGATAGATAAAGAGAGAGAGAGAGAGAGAGAGAGAGATGAATAGATAGACAGATAAAGAGAGATATATGAATATATATATATATATATATATATATATAGAGAGAGAGAGAGAGAGAGATAGATATATATATAGATAGATAGATAGATAGATAGATAGATAGATAGATAGATAGATAGATAGATAGATAGATAGATAGATAGATAGATAGATAGATAGATAGATAGACGTATACATGTATATAAAACTCACCTTGTGAAAATAAACACGAACATATTTTCAGTAAAACTATCCAATATTTCTGAGCTGAAAACATAAATTTGTAATTTTACTGTCATATATAGAAATGCATGAAAACAAAAGACAGAATGAAAAAAAACAGCCCCTCATGCTGAAATATACAGCATTTTTTCTTAAGGAAGACATTTGTATATATTTAAAAATGCAATGCATTTTAAAAACTACGAACATACACCCATGTATGTACACATACAGATGAGTGCGTGTATGTATTGGCAGATGAGTTAGTTGACAGATATGTGTTGTGGTATATACAATGGAACTTTGTGTTCTGAGTTCAATTCGTATTGACGTCACGTCTGTCTTTTACACTTTGCTGAGAGGAACACACACACACACACACACACACACACACATACAAACATACATATATATATATATATAAAGAAAACCTAATTTAAGCTTGACCATATGTACCTACAATGATATCATATACTGTTAAAGTCATTTAATATTTTGTGAAAAAGGTATTTTTGATAAGACGTATTGCTAAACAATGATAACCAAGAATTTAGCTTGGAGATTAAGGATTCTTGTGTTGTTTTCATTACGTTTTACGAGCTTACAAATCCACTTTGATAGCTAAGGGATAGTATTTCCGCTACCCTTTCTGTATTTGAATTGAAATAATGATATCATCGGAGAATCTCAGACCAAGTAACAAATTACCCGGAAAAAATAATTAAATGAAGCGGATTATCTGGTTTGTTAATTTTTTTCCTAGACAGGTGTTAGTTTTTGGTGAGATCTTGGCTTAAATTTTCAGAAACGCCTTACGAATCCATTCTTGATAATTTTTTAATGCCTTTTAGGGATAAGGATTAAGTTTGTGAACAGTATATCTTTTAGGTATAAAAAAAAACAACAACTTAGTAAAGCATGCCGTTTCCAAGACGTTACTATCCGTACATGAAATCATATTTAATCGTCGTTAATTTGAAAGGTTTCCGAAGACTTCCATCCTTTTGCCATTTAGAATAAAGCTTATCTGTTAGAATATTTTCCAAACGTCGAGATTTTTAACTCCATTGACCACATTGAAAAGTAAACGATCTTGTAAATTGTTGAATATCAAAATATATAAAAAGAAAGACAGAAGATAATAATAATAATGATGATGATGATGAGGATGATGATGATGATGAGGATGATGATGATGATGAGGATGATGATGATGATGATATTAATAATAATAATAATAATAATAATAGCAACAACAACAACAATAACAATGTTAATAATAAAACTTAATAGAAATCTCAACCCTTAGAATCGTTGTATCGTTGTTGAAGGAATTCCATAATAGATTACAGAATCTATTTAATTTGATCTGATAATATGTTTCTTTGATTTGATATTTCCTCAATGTTAAAATGTGTCTTTTAACGAAACAGCTAATTCTGCTTATGGTTGGGGAATGCTTTTGTAGATTCCGGCTCGCATATAGATAATGGTGGAGCAACTTGAAGAATCTTCTAAACTTGATTACAATTATCTGAAGAATTAGTTCCAATTACCGAGGAAATATATTCAAGGACACCGTCTGTGTGAATACCCGGTTGTTACATCAGGGCTATCATGTTTGATAGAGCCAACCAAGATATCTTAATTCATTATAATGAGACCAATATTGAGAAGTAAAGCATTATATTCATGATTAATTCTGGTCAAGAAAGAGAAAGTAGGCAACAGCATTATATCAATATAGCTTTAAAAGATAGCGTGTTTCTTTCTATTAAGTATCTAATGCAGGGAAAACTGTAATTTCTTCAGGTGCGTTAGTTTTACGTTCTGTAGATTGATATTCTGTAAAAAATAAATGAACAAAACGAAAAGTGTGGTAAGAGATGAGGAGAATATTCTCGTTCTTCCGTGGTTTTTCAGTCATGTGTCTTTCCAGGAATCTTCTCATATTTGTGTTTTAAAAAAATTTCGCATTATTTTCAGTAAAACAGTTTTTAAAATTTTTCAAAAGACAGTGAAGACTAAAAAAAAAAAAAAAAATTACAAGAAAGGGAACTGATAGAAATTTCATCATCCCTTTCGCCACAGCATCTCATCTTTTTTCCAACATCGTAAACTGCATTACTTACACCATACACTTCTATAGACTTTCCAGTATCTGGCGCCTCGAATGTGGGCATGTTATTAGTTTCCGTCTTT
>NW_021836855.1:2500-37117 GCF_006345805.1 Octopus sinensis | reverse complement strand
TTAATGAGAAATGTACAGCACAAATATCCAGCCTAAATATGTTTACTTGTTTCTTCACAAATAATTAGCATTAACCAAAACATTAGAATTAGAAAAGCTCGAGCTCATCCCAAAAGTACGGGGTAAACTGATTCACATTTTCCAAATACAGTCGATGAGATATAAAATGAAAATTTGTAAAACATTCCGCTTATTCTCTGCACGGTTTTTGGACCGTACACATACAAACAGGCAACAAAGAAAATATGTTTTTCCACTACCACCACCACCATCATCATTACCATGATATACTCTCTGTGTGTATTATGGCGGTGAGTAGGTGGAAACGTTAGCTCAGCGGGCGAAATGCTTAGCGGTATTTCCTCTGTCATTCGAAACTTTCTATTCTCAGTCAAGAACAGCTTCATCCTCGCAATTTCGGCTGATTAATCTTGAAATTGCTCCAATCCGGCCAGCCCTAAAGACACCTGTTGTTATGTCCTGTTATTATTATTATTATTATTATTATTATTATTATTATTATATTATTATTATTATTATTATAATTATTATTATTATTGAATTTTTTCTTTATATTCGTGTAACAGCTCCTGTTTTTCCGTCCTTGTTTTCTTATACATTCGATGCTTTCTTCCAAGGAATCTAATGCTCTCAGCTTAGTTTTTCCTCAGGTCGATTAAATAAGTACCAGTTATGCACTGGGGTCGATGTAATCCGTTTATCTGTCCTTGTTTGTTTTCTCTGTGTTAAGCCCCTTGTGGATAGTAAATAGGTATTTCATCTGTCTTAACGTTCAAATTTCACCGAGGTCGACTTAGCCTTTCGGGGGTCGATAAATTAAGTACCAGTTGCCTACTGGAGTCGATCTAACCAACTGGCCCCCTCCACCAAAAAATGTCGGCCCTTGTGTCTAGAATAGAAAAGAATATTTCAACAACAGTAAAGGTGACATGCTTGTAGAATCGTTAGAGCACCCAACAAAATACGTGGCGGCATTTCGTCCGTTTTACGCTCTGAGTTCAAATTCCGCCGATGTCGACTTTAACATTCGTTCTTTCAGGTCCGATAAAGTAAAGTCCCAGTTGAGTACATGAAACGACCTAACCCCTCCCCGCGAAGTTGCTGCCCCTGTGCCAAAATTTGAAACCAATATGTGTTTTAAAGCTGTTACTTACTCTGTTGAGTCTTTCGCTGAACCGCAAACCAAGGAAACTCCACAAACCAACGCCAGCTGTCAAACGGTGTTGAAATGAAACACAACGACAAAGAAGCCAATATATGCATATTTATATGTGGGTGTGCAATGGGGGAATAACTCTCTGTCTGTCTCCCCCTCTCTCTCTCTCCCTCTCTTCTGTATATATATATATATATATATATATATATATATGTATAAATACGAGACAAGAATGGGAGTTTCTTCACCCCACATTAGCTTTATGTTGACGGGTTTATTAATCTTAATGATTTCTATGCATTTGAACATAATCCAACAACAGCTGTCTGCCGTATCTTTGAGTGATGTACGAGATTTTTACCCAAATTACACCAAGCAAACATATATAATACACACACACACACACACACACACACACATATATATATATATATATATATATATATATTAGGGAGTAAATCCAAACTTACAAGAAAAAATTAGATTTAGGATTAAATCTAATTTTATAGTATAATTTACGGAATTGAGATATTACACTCAATAAACGTAATTTATCAATATATTAATATATTAATTTTTTATATAAATATTGACGGTTATGTAATTATTTAATTATTGTATTTTTTCTATATAATTATTAGATATTAACTTTACGTTTATTCCTAAGACTTTACTTAGCCAAAGAGATATATTGTTCGTTAACAGTTATACGTGTTGTTTAAAGTTTGGTTTCATGTATATACATGTATTGATAGCATTAATTTTAGTCTTAAATAACTACATTTGTTGATAGTTATTTTAAATTTCTTATAATTGTTATTATAACTTATATATTGTCTTTTTCAATCGATAATTGGTAGTAATATTCTTCCCATTGATAAATACTTTTGTAGTATTTATGTGATACTATATAACTACGGATTGATTATTTCATTAAGTATTTTATTATTTTATTTTAACTATACGAGTTTTGAAAGTTATTAGTTAGCCAACGAGATATATAGATCGTTAATTTATTATAGCGTTCGTTTAAGATTGTTTGTTTTTTTACAATTAGCTATTTTACCTTTAATCTTTTAATATTTTTATAAGTAATAATGAATAATTAATTTATTAGGTCTTTATTATACGTGCATATATATTTATTGATAGAGATAATTTTAGATCTTAATTCTAATATTTATATACATTTATATATTTTCATTGATAATTTATTTATTATTCCAATATTATATAATTATTTGACTTGAAATTATATTTAATAATATGAATAGTCATTCTTTTTTCTTTTGTAAAATATTTATGTAATTAGATAGTGACGTTAACTGATATTAGATTATTTGTGGGTTTTTTACCTTAAGAGTTAATACTTAAAAATTAATATTTAACATTATAAACGATTGTATGACATAATAATCGTTAAGTTTCTAGTTTGATAATAGAGTTTTTTTATAACAAAAAATTATTATTTTATTTATTTCTTAAAAGATATTGTTTAAATATTTCTGAATATTCATTTAAATATTATAATTAACCTGAAGATTGACTATAACCATAATTTGAATTATTAATTGAATTTAAATTATTGTTATTCGAATTGGTTTATGGGCATGAAACGATCGTAGTGGTTTTACTCTTTATATCATATTGTACTTTTAATACTTTTTGATAGTTATATATACATATATATATATATATATATATATATATATAAATAATAATAACATATAATAATAATAATAATAATTATATATATACATATATATATATATATATATATATATATATATATATATATATAATATATATATATATATATATATATATGTATATATAAATTTATAAGTACAAATTATTAATTTAAATACTTTTTTAAATTTTAACTTTAATTTAAATATTTTAAATTTTGAATTTTATTATATATATATTTTATTAATTAACTTTATTTCTATGTATTGGTTTATGATTTGCACTGTTTGATTTGTCTAATAGTCGTTTTATCTCTAATTTAATATATATATATATATATATATATATATATATATATATTAAATTAGAGATAAAACGACTATTAGACAAATCAAACAGTGCAAATCATAAACCAATACATAGAAATAAAGTTAATTAATAAAATATATATATAATAATAATAATATATAATATATATATAATAAAATTCAAAATTTAAAATATTTAAATAATAATTATATATATATAATTATATATATATATATATAATATATATATATATATTATATATATATATATATATATATATATTATATATATATATATATATATATATATATATGTAACTGCACTTTAAGCTTCCGTGCAGTTTCCAAATAGACACTCACCCGTGCGTCTACATTGGCATTACTAACTTACATGACCCAAAATTGTAATTTATACCAGAATTTTTTTTATTGTATTCGTCCTTTTGAATTAATTTACTGTGTGTAAATCTGACTGCGTCTTCAGAATTCTTTTAAACAAGAATCAAATACGTTCCTGTTACGTCGACTTTCTGAAAATGACCCTCACATTAAACCCTATTCAGTTCAACCGTTCCCAACTTCCTTTAAGTGTTACGTCTGCATGTAGAGAGCCAGATGATTAATTACTTATTAGTTAATGAGACCATTGTTTTTTAATTGTCAGCATCTGTGTTAATTAGTAATGAAAAAGTCACTTTAATGTATAATCTTATTTATGTTTTTCACGTGTATCTGTCAACTACGCAACACAGTGGCCATCGTTGAGTATAGATTATTCGACTACAAGACCTGTTGTCCTTCAGAAGTATATCATCCGGAATCAAGGTGACTATAACCAGCATCATTTTACCTACGACAATCATGTTTTGTGCCTTTTAGCTATCATTCCCAGGGCACCTATGACAACAGGTATTGTTTTAGTCTTCAGGGTCCACATTTTGCTCATTTCTATTTCAAGATCTTTATATTTGCTCAGTTTATTATTATTATTATTATTATTATTATTATTATTATTATTATTATTATTATTATTATTATTATTCAGTAGTTTTCTTTTATAGCGTGCTTTCACTTCACTACCGAGCGCAGCTCTGTGTGCCTTGGGTATGTGCTGTGATTTGTTGTGATGCTCTGATGGTTATTGTATGGAAAGTGTTCTGCGTAGGATGTGTGCAGTGCCTAGTAGTGCAATTTTCTGTATGTTATATGTGTTTGTAAGTATTATTATTATTATTATTATTATTATTATTATTATTATTATTATTATTATTATTATTATTATTATTACTATTATTTCTATGGCCGTCAGCCTGTGAAGTCATGCACGTTGGACCTCTGTAATATGTGTTTAATCAAGCATTTCGGCTGGTTGCAGCCCTTTTATTTAAAATTTTATTTAACATGTATTTTGCTTACATTTTCTGAATCGTGTATGTATGTGTATGAGGCTATTGTGTGCGATATACTATGTGTGCTTGTATTTGAATATTTGATATGTTTATGTATCAGCGTATATATGTAAGAGAGTGAGCGTATCCCTGTTTAGAGTTGGGGTGTGTTGGATAAAGTGTGTACGCATGAAATTAATAAATGTGTGTAATTACTTATATATATGAGTGTAAGTGTGCTTTTGTGTGTGTGTGTGTGTGTGTGTGTGTGTGTGTGTGTGTGTGTGTGTGTGTTTGTGTGTGTGACTGAGAGGGAGGCTATCTGACGTATGTGTGTTTTGTAGGAAGTTGGAGGTGAGACGACCTGGATGGCAGTGTCGGGCTGGGTGAAAATAAAGAAATCTCATATAAAGCAGCAAAACTGTAATACTATAACGATTAGAAATATATAGTATATTGATTATAATGGTAAATAAGGGCAATTAAAGAGTAATTAAAACCATACACAAATACGAACTAAAAATAATAAATTCTTTCAAATATATAAAGAAATATAAAGTACAAACAAAACAATATAATAAATATAAAATGTAAAATAAAAAAAATTGAAATCATACGTTGTAACTACGGGTGAGTAATGTGAGAAAATATCATTAATAACAATTAATAACAAGAACACTCAGAGAGCGCAAACCTCCGCCAAGGCAACACCAACTTCCTCTCAATGATTAGCTGGAGATGATTTTTTAAAATGAGAATATCTGAAATAAATTCGACAGCTCTCACAAACGAGAATGCTAAAAATTAACCCGACCGCTCTTAAAAATTAAGTAAAAAACAGGAAAAATAATCCAGAACCCTTGTCCTGTTTCGGATCGATCCCAAAATCTAATCACTTCGTGCCAGTCACGAGGCCAAACATCCCTGAAAGTTTCATCCGAATCCATCCAGCGGTTCTTGAAATATCTTGTCCACGGACAAAGAAACAAACACAAGCGAAAACAATACACAGTAATAATAAACAGATGTTATGCAATAAATACAATGAATACAAAAAACAAGTCGTAGAAAGGGGTTAACAACTTTGAGAGTTGAGACAGTTTTTGTCTTATAGATTATAAACAATTCGATACCGAGAGAGAATTATATGCACAAAGGTATATAAACCTTTGAATCATAAATATAGAGACAGATCTACTTATTACTGTAAAAAACGTTTCCATGAGCATTTATTGTGCGACTCTTACTCTATCTCTTTCCATCTCTACTCTTACTCTATCTCTTTCCGTCCTAGCTTGCTTCACTTGTATTTTACTTCTCACTCTCTCTCTCTCTCTCTCTCACTTTCTCTCCCTTCCTCTCTTTCTTTCTTCTGTTACTCTATCTCTTTCCATCACTACTCTTACTCTTCTTGTACCATTCTCTTCCCTCTCTATCTGTTACTCTCCAGTCTCTCTGCTCCTTCGTTCTCTCTCACTTTCTCTCTGTTCCCCCTCTTTCCCTCTCTCATTCCCTGATCCTTCTACCCTCCACAACACTTCCTTTCTCCTACCGTATGTCCAGTGTCCAGCTAAGGCGGTTTGTTCTTTTTCGCCCTGCCTTTGATCAGACTGGTCATGCTGGTCTGGGCTCTTGCTACGTCCTCTAGCACATTCTCCATTTCATTTTTGCGCCACCCCACTAAGTTCGTTCCATTGCTGCAAAACTCTTTTTATTGTATTTGTGGTACGTGTATAATTATTCTTTTTCTCTTGTTGTAAGGCTTTGTGCTGTTACATATGCATTATTGCTTAGCCGCTGTATATATATATATGTCTTGTTTGTTTCTGTATTAGTAAACATTCGCTAACTTTTTCCCAGAAATTTAATAAGAGCTCTGGCACCTCGAAAATTAAGTGGTCTCGTTGATAAATGGCGCGAAACCAATGTGATATTCTGGGTCATTGAATGATGAGGAAAAATCTGCTGCAAATATTCCGTTTATCGTGTCTTTGCCAAAATTTCCCCCCGTTAAGTTTTGGTCTAGTTTTCTGTTTGCTCTGCTTTAGTCAAACTGTTTCTTCCTTCTTGTGTTCTTTCTGTTCAAACCTTGATATATACGTTTGTGTGTGTGTTGTGTGTTTGTGTTTGTGTCTGTGTGTCCGACCATGCGTATGTATATGGATGTATATGTGTACGTGCGTGCATGTGTAGGCACGGGCACGTACTTTACGGTCACCCAAGGCCAATCGCAAGTATAACCAACCATGAAGAACAAAGTGTATCCAACCATGAATTACAAAGAAATCAAATGTCAGTCCCTTAAAACGACAATCATTTTAACAGAAGCAAAAATCACCATTTCTCTACACCCACACATTCAAACCAGTTTGCCAACGGACATTCAGCCACAGCACATCTTTTGATGCACTCAGTATCTACTGCTAACACCAGGCCACGACAGAGAGTTAGGATGCTCTTGGCGCCTAGAATTTGATTTTACAGAGACAATATTTATATATCGCCCGAGGAAACACAACAAGATCTCATAATGCAAAGAAACGATTGCATAAACAAATACCTGCAACTCTAGAAAACAACGTTGCGTAGGAACAATTGTAACGATTGCAAAAAAGACCCAACTGTAATCGTTCTTGTTGATTTCAAGAACTTTTATGCACTTATATCTACACGTTTATGAATTTGTGTTGCAAGACTCCTGATGTGTAATCGTGCGTTGAAATAAGTGGAGCAAGAGTCTATACGAAGACGAAAAGTGTCGCTGAAGACGGCACAGATGTGTGACGGAAGATTTCTGGACAATGGAAATGAGTTAGGATAAGAACAGTAATAAACGAGGGAAGATCGAATATACAGTGCGTGTGTTTATTTGGCAAAAAAATTGACCATCTGGAAATACAACAATACATATATGCATACACACTCACACACACACACACACGCAAACATATATATATATATACGCACATACATATATACGTATATACATATATATATTTTCTTTTACTTGTTTCAGTAATTTAAATTGAAGCCCTGATGGGGGACCGCCTTAATGGGATTTTAGTCGAAGCAATTGACCCCAACATATACACACATGCATTTATGTATATGTGCATATAGGCAGTTGATAAGAAGGCCCAATTAATGAGGTAATATGAAGGTTGGTGTTCGTAGATAGAAGTGGCAAATCAAGGTATACATCTGCACTCTTATAGAACATCCGTAACTAATATCAGATACAAAAAGAAAAGAATACAGAATACAGCGAGAAAAGCGTTGGATATCTAATTACCTCGACACCAGTGCTAAACTGGGAAAGGATGAACGGCAAAGGTGAGATTTGAACCCGGAGAGTGAGGTTGGACGAATTGCCGATGACCATTTTGATCAGAGTGCCGTCGACGCTACCGTCTCATTACGAATACACTAATGAATAATGATGCTCCCCGGCTCATTACGAATGACTAATGAATAACGATGCTCCCCGGCTCATTACGAATGACTAATGAAACAAAGCAACAGGTGCAAGAGACATTAATCATTAGCAGCAGGTAGAGACATACCAACTACTGTGCTGTTTATATATATGACCGTCAATATTATTTGTTATTATATCTTCTTTCAGTCCTCTATTCTTTTACTTCTTCCAGTCATTAGACTGCGGCCATGCTGGGGCGCCACCTTGAAGAATTTTAGTCGACTGTATCTACTCCAGTACTTTCGTTTAAATCTTGGTACTCACACTATCGGTCCCTTTTGTCAAATTGTTAAGTTATAGGGATTAAAGTTTTTGCCTTAAAGACAACCATCGGCTTTAGCAGATGTTAACCAGAGCCAAAGAAAGAACTAAGGTGATCTTACTCGTTTCGGGGCCAGTGGTATTCATCGCAGTTTCTTTTCTATCTTTTGTTTATTGTTCTCCCACCTCTGTTCTTTCTTTGAAATTGTTTGAAAACATCTCAGTACTGGTATGCCTTTGACATAACGATTAAAACAATACGTTTTCCGTATAACGTTTTAGATGGTGTGTGCGTGAGTGCGTGCGTGTGTGTGTGTGTGTTCGGCGACAATACCATGTCTAAATGAGGAATGTAGAATCTTGAAGATATTTTTGGACAGTTACTGGATACTGCCCCACAATGAGAGCAAAATCGACATGCATACATTTATTGACGTACACCTGAAATACACCTGAAGTTCATCGATTCTTCGCCTAGTTTACCTTTGCTGAGATTAGTCGCTGACATCTCTAATAGACAAAGAAAATAGCAAGACCATTAATTAATAGAGATACGGAATATTATGCTCTGTCAGAAAGTGTTGTATTTGTAAAGATGTCGGTTACGTAATTTTCTGTGTGAGGATGATACGGCACCTGTGTTTAACATCAAACAATTATGTTCATTCAGGTGTGTGTTAGATACCTGTGCAACATATTAACACAATATACAATGAAATGTGAAGACAAGATTGATTTGGGTTAAAGAAAATAGAGAAAATACTTTCGTTTGTGCACATTTCACATACAACATTCCGTCAAATGGAAATTGACAAACCTCACATAATTGTTTGGGACAGAGTTATAGAAGCCAGATGCTTTTGAAGAAAGTACATTTCATTCATTTAACAGAATGGAGAATACTTATGGACAAATGCTTCGAAGACATCATCTTCACCTGAATTATATATTTACATTAGTACTATTGGTGCAATTAAATTAACTAATTGTTTAAACGATAATGTTATACAGCTTGAATTTTCAGCGAGATGAAATCGGATCGAGAACATATCATTGTTACCTAAATTCCAGCTGTAGACCTTTGCTTCTTTGTAAGAATAAAGCTTCGGTTTTTAATTACGCTATTTGTTATATTTCCCTATCAGTAGGTGCGTGATGAAAGGCATCAGTGTCCTATTGTTTTGTGTATCCATTTCATACACCTTCTCCGATAAACAAAGTAAGTATAGTCAGAAACTTCTTTTACTGTATAGTCGTCTGAAATGTAGTGGGAGAAAAGAGGGAAAATAGAAAGATGGAAAGAAAAAAAACGAATAACCTTACCTCAGCGGTCTTTCGTAGGTGCCCCATTTATATGTAATTACAGCTTTCAAATAGATAACTCTTTTTATGTACGTTTTATTTTCTCTGTGCCCTTTTCAAGCCTATCCAGGCTCATGGGCCCGGTTTCCCGGTTTCTATGGCGAATGTGTTCTCCCAGCTGGACGGGACGCCAGTCCATCGCAGCGTTACTCAAGAAACAGGAAGAAAGAGTGAGAGAAAGTTGGGGCGAAAGAGTACAACAGGGTTCACCCCCCCCTGTCGGAGCCTCGTGGACCTTTAGCTATATTAGCTTAATAAACACACACAACACCGCGATCCTCCGACCGCTGCCCTAACCACTGGGCCATTTCACCTCCACATGTACATTACTCATTGATCAAATATTCAGAATTACGATTCTTCAATATAATATAAAACATTTAATTAACAATATGACTGACTAATTCTTTATGTACAAATCGGGAAGAATTCTAGTGGTGTGCTCTGATCTGTTACTCCTATACAAGATCAGAACGTAAGCACGGACGAAATGACGCTAAGCATATCGTCCGTCGAGCTAATGATTCTACCAATTCGCCACTGCCTTCAGTACTCTTAATTATTAAGAGTACATTACAGTATAGAATCAGCAAGTGCTATATATAACGTTTCATGCTTTGTTTGTTTTGTTGTCTTTCTATTTTATGACTGCGTCGTTGGGTTTTTTCTTATCTCGTTTACGTATTACCAATATCCATCGCTACAGTGAGGAACAATGAGAAGTGTCTGAGTGAGGAAATACGAGTTCCAGTCGTCAAGATTCTGCATCTTTCTTCAGATGATGTTATTATACATCCATTATCCTCTAGTTTATGAATTATCTGTTGAGTGCTACTTGAGTATTTGGGGTATTTCTACACAAAACTTTCGTAAATGGATATCTAATTCTTCCATATGTATTTAATATCTCTTTCAGATGTCACTCCCGTCCATCAACAGACAACAGCTATTGTAAGTTTGAATAACATGACGCAAAGGTAAGAACTACATATCTACATCTGTTATCGAAATAATAGACTAGCACCCTCAGTAAATGTTCATGGCTTATGCCGTAGTAGAGAGGTCATTAGTATTGGAGCAATCCTATTCTTGAGACTGTTTCCAAATTATAGTTTTTGCGCAAAAGAAAATCTGAAACGCAAAATATGATTGGAAAAAAAAAATCTTCATGAGTAAAAATTGAATATTTGTTTATAATTTGCCTACAAAGTTTATTAGCAGTTTATTCAGATAGGCGTAGGGGTGGCTGTGTGGTATGTAGCTGCTTACGAACCACATGGTTCCGGGGTCAGTCCCACTGCGTGACACCTTGGGCAAGTGTCTTCTTCTATATGCATTTGGCCTAAGTATATTAATTTTAACCACCTTTCTCTTTTTCTTCTTTTCTATTTTCACTCATCCTCCCCCTCTCTCTCTCACTCTTACTCTACCTCGCACTCACTCCACCTGCCACTTTCTAACTAATTAATGTATAAAGGGCGAACGAAGAAATAGCTTATTATATAGATATATATATGTGTTTGCATGTGCGTGTGCGCGCGTATATTTCTCGTAAGAAACTCCTGTTCTTAGATTGCACATGCATAACTTTGCATGATGCATGATGTAATGCAGCGCCAACGAATACAAGACAGGCTGCTCTTCATGGTGATATTACTACCTAACATGTTATACAACTTAAAGTGCCAAAGGATCTACTCATAGGCAGACATTAATCTCCCTCCTAAATAGGTAATAATGAAAAAAAACAACAAAAAAACAAGGCAAGGAATTCGCTTTTTGTTTGTTTGTTTTTTATACAAAGACAAATGTACCAAAATAACCTGAATGAAAAATCTTATAAAGAATAAGATTCCCGTTTCAAACATCATTCTCTGGATGAAGAGTTGCTTTGTCTGTTTTTTTCGGAAACCTCGTTTACAGATCTTATTTAGGATGTGTAGAGAAGCATGGAGGAAGTATCATAATGACCGTAACAAAAGAAATAATATCACACAAAATGCAGATTTGATTTCCCAGTTAGAAACAAATCATTCTCTTTGCTAAAATGTGCTGAGAATCATGAACCAATTTTTGATTTATTCCTTTAGGTCAATGTAGTGACGATAAATTCGAACACAGTGGATCAATAAGGCTTACATTGATTGAAGAATATCGGGACTGGCCGTGGCATCTAAAAGTAGACACAATTAATATGCATTCACATTTGTTACAATTGTGGAGGCGCGTGGCTTAGTGGTTAGGGTGTCAGCATCATGAGCGTAAGATTGTGGTTTCGATTCCTGGACCGGGCGACGTGTTGTGTTCTTGAGCAAAACATTTCATTTCACGTTGCTCCAGTCCACTCAGCTGGCAAAAATGAGTAACGTTGCGATGGACTGGCGTCCCGTCCAGCTGGGGAACACATACGCCATTGAAACCGGGGTACCGGGCCCATGAGCCTGTCTAGGTTTTAAAAGGGGCGCATTTATTTTATTTATTTGTTACAATTATTAACTCGAGAAGCATTAATACTCTACTTGTTACCTTCACAACATTTACCTGTTGATTACCCTGCCACGGTCTACAACTAATTATGCAAATCTGAATATATATATGTAATTATATACTTTTTAACAAATCGGAGAAAGTACACATTGTAATCGTTAAAAGAACGGAAGAATATCAGTCGTCCTATTTGTTTCGGTTCTGCATGCTACACCTTCAAATCCCATCGTATTAATGTTAGACTGTGGTTCTTTCGACGTCGATAAAATAAAACACCCGCATCGTCTAATCCCTGCCTCTGAATGTTCCTCCCCTTCTCCCTTAACGAGAAACCATAATTTAATGACTTACTTCCTACCATATTCTGTATTTACAGAGGCAAGTGTAAGAGAGCCCAATGTTCAATATATGAGTGTAACCGATATTTGACAGAGAAGAGTTGCTGCCCAGGTCTGAATTGTCATTGTAATTTACCACTAAAGATATGCATGTGTAATTCACAAAATATCGTCCACGTGACTCATAACAGTAGACTCCAAAGTGTAATCGCTTTTCTCATTTTTCTTGTAAATTTAAATCTTATGGACGTTCGGTTCGTGTGAATCTTGTGGATAAAATTCAGACATCAGATTTGTTTTATATATACAAGGAGAAAATCGATGAAATCACGGAGACAAAATATTTTACGTTTTAGGTCAGAAGAATTTAGAACTGTGATACATACAAAAGCCAAAGGAAACAGGCAAACAGCTAAAGTATATTCAACTACAAAAACATCAACTAGTGCTGCTGTTGCTGCTACTACTGCTACTACTACTACTACTACTACTACTACTACTACTACTGCTGCTGCTGCTGCTGCTACATCTTCAATTTTAAAACTGATTCACTTATCAAATCCTGTATCAATTGAATACTACGAGTAAATTTCATGAAACAAAGTGAAATATGAAATATTAAAGAGCAGAAGCTTGATTTTGTAGTTTATCCCTGAAGGAAATTCCCGGATGTTGTACCAAGAACTGAAATGGTAAAGAAGAGAGCATGAGTAAAGCATAACCTACAAATTGTGAAATTTCTAAAACCCCTAACTTAACACGACGATCGTATCTAATAGCTAATATATTTATGCTGTTAATCAATCAAATTTTAATAAAATCCCAATTACATAAATTTATTAAACCATAACAAATTCTTAGTGCCTCATTCTTCTCCGTGCTACTTGTTTTGAAGTTATTGAACGGAAACAAATTTCCAGGGTTGCGTTCTTCGTTGTGGTGTTTGCTTTTAAGTTATGGATATGGATGGTTAGATTTTAAAGTATCACATTATATTATTATAGAATAAAGAATATTCTCCAAGTTCTATTTTACAATATTTAAATAGAAAAAAAAAACAGAAAAAAAAGAAAGCAGAGAAAAAAGGACGCAGTAAAGCAGCAGAATATGGAGAGGAGGGGCGAAGGGCCTCATGACCCAGAACGAAGCGTGTGCTCAGCAGCCACTCCACTTCCTGCGGCTCATTTATCCGATGGGCAGCTTTCATCTCTATATTGGGATGAAATCGGTAGTACGGTGTCCGAGAACTCCTGAGGTCTCGGCATAATAGTCACAAACTGATAGGGGCTAGTCAGGACCCAATATTTCTTGAATATTCTCTCTTCAGGATTACGGGTGGTGACACCCGGATATGGAGCCGTTGCAGCAAGGTTGGATCCTTGTGAAAAATATTTATTGATGTTTGATCTAACTACGTTCTGACTGATATAATGTGTATAAGTTCCCACTGTCCACACTGATGTTCCATTCTTGAGAAGGTTGCACTTGATTTGATTAGTATATCCTTGCAAGTCGAGTGACCACGAAGCCTCCCACATTGTCTTGATTGCATTCCCAAAATTGAAGCAAAGATGTCAAATAATTGCATATATATACATACATACATATATATATATATATATATATATATATAGCAAGGAAAAATTGTAAAACTGCAGAATGCTAAATTGAAAGAAAATTTTAATGTAAATGGGTGTATGGAAAAAGTTTTTGAAAAATTGATAAAATATATAAATATATATTAATTCAAAACAGTTTTCGTCATAATGTGACTTGTCAAGAATTGTAAAGGAAAAAAAAATTTATAAGTGAGAAAGGGGAAAAAAGAAAATTGCATTGTTTTTTGTAAAAAAATAATGATAAATATGTACAAAAATTAAAAAATAAGTACTCCGATACATTGTGAAGTCTTTGTGTATCTTGAGTTTAATGATTGTTCACGAAAAAATTACCTTGAAGTATTAGGATCCAATGGGATTAAAGCCATGTGTTGTTTAGTTTAATTAAGGGTGTTGGCAAAACAGGAAGTAGTAGTAATTGTAGTTCTTCAGTTCCTGTGTTGTGAATAAGGGGAGACAACTCTATGGGTTTTGAGCTCTTCAATTTGTGTTTATCATTTTTTTGTGAGAAAAGGTGTTAATAAACTTTAAATTATAAAATTATCATTTTAGCTTCATTTGCATTATCTTTTTTTATATAATTGTTTGCTAACTTAACATTCAGATTTTGAAACTTTATTTATATTATTTTCTAATTATATAAATTTGCATAAACCAATTTATAATTACATTTCAGATTGTTATGTCATATATAATAAAAATGATAGTAATAATAACAACAATAATAATAATGATATTTAAAGAATATAAGTTTTAGCTTGAAGTGATGAATGCATGGTATCCTTATATATTTGTGTTAGTCCATCCATGAAGAATGAGGTAGAAAAAGGAAGTATGATCAACGAGGAGTTTGCATATTAAGTTGCGTTTTGAATTTTTCAATAAAGAGATTCTCCTTGTTAATTCTCTCCTGTGTGGTGATCCCGTCTTTACATTGGTAGAAGGGGAATATGTAGAATTTGGGATTTATGTCTTTAGCGCATGAGTCTATGTGGTCACTCAGTGGAATTTGTCGGTATTCCGGGAGATTTATTTGTTCTTTATGCACCGCTACTCGTTTACGTAAGTGATTGGAAAACACCTGCAGATTAAAAATAAACAACAACAACAACAACAACAATAATAACAATAATAATATTCATAATAATAATAATAATAAAATAATAATAATAATAATAATAATAATAATTACAATAATAATAATAAAACAGAGCTCAATGCGAAAAACAAGATAATAGGTATCAACACTAGCCGTCCCAGTTATAAGTTACCGCTACAATATTCTTAACTGCAATCTAAATAAATTAATCGAAATAGACAGGAAAACAAGAAATATAATGACTGGATTCAGGATGCACTACCCAGAATCCGAAATAGAAAGGTTATATATATACAACGTATAGAAGGTGGTAGAAGCCTTATACAGCTAGAAAATTATTACAAGATAACCACCATAGGACTACAGAAATACCTACTTCAGAAGCAAAGAAAACACAGTTAATGTGATGATGGAGAAGAAACAATAAATCATATTGTCGTGTCTGTCCAGTCCTGGCTAAGAAGGAATATATTCACCTTAACCAGTTGAGCATGGCCCTTAGTGACTGACGATATGTGCATCTCAGATCACGAGCAGAAGTATTGGGGGTGGGGGTCATCATAGCCATGTGTTGAGAGGGATTCTTTGGGGCTTGAATAATTCACCTCTGGAAGCATGGGTTTTTCGTTCAACATCCTTAAACAACCCTTAATCAGGGACCTTTTGAGCGGGATGGGTTACTCGATCGGAACAAAATTCTAACTGGGCCTCACCTGCAAGGTCATGTGCTGTTTATCGTGATATGAGATCACCATGTCGCGCACATATGGTTGTGATGCATGTGCCTGGTGTACCCTTATCAGACGGGTAGTCATGATGAGTATACCGGGCTTCGTATATTTTACCCCATTTTCACTTTGCTGGCATGCACTGCTTTCTCACTCAATAATAATAATAATGATTGCCCAGATGCAGTACCAGAGAGTGGTTCTCATGGCTTCTGATTTCAACTGATTGGAAGTGTTATCATGTATATTGTTTTGTCTTGGTATAAAAGATGGGCTACAGCAAATATTCTGCTCAATACCACAGATTTGCTTGTCAGTTGTTTGACCTTAACCAGTTGAGCATGTCCCTTAGTGGCTGACGATATGTGCTTCTCTGATCACGAGCAGAAGTAGTGGGGGTGCATCAATGTCATGTGTTGAGAGGAATTCTTTGGGGCTTGAATAATTCACTTCTGGAAACATGGGTATCTTTAGGTAGCTCTTATTCAGGGACCTCTTGAGCAGGATGGGCTACTCAACCTAAAGAAAATTCTAATTGGACACCACCTGCAAGCTCATGTGCTATTCATCTTGATATAAGATCACCATGTCGCGAACATATGGTTGTGATGCATGTGCCTGGTGTACCCTTATCAGACAGGTAGTCATGATGGGAATAGTGGGCTTCGTATATTCGTACTCAACATTAATTTCAGAATTCATCCAAGGCAAGGAACACGGCCATTTGTCCCCTACCCAATTCATGATCACAACACATAAATACACTGCAACAAAATTCCTTGAACTCAACAGGCTCTGCTCTATTTAACATTGTCCCCCAAAAAATCTAAGAGAAAAACGATCCCATCACCTTCAAACGAAGTCTAGACAAAATTCTTCAAGGAATACCAGATAAGCCACTTATACCTGGATACAACTCACTCAGCTAGAACTCCCTCCTCGAATGGACCATGATACTACAAAACTTGACTTTAAAAGGATTTAGCAAATCCAATCAGGTGGTGCTATTAAGTTAAACATGGCCTGGGCCAATCTTTGATCGAAACATATCTAAGCTATCTAAATTATATATGTATCTGAGTGTGTATGTGTGTGTGTGTATGTGCGTTTGTGTGCTTGTGTGTGGCAAGTACAAAAGGGAATTTTTTACCACACAGGAACACCTCTAATGTTTGATCTCTAACCAAATAAAAGAACCCAATGATTTACAGTAATAGTGTTTATTTAACGCGCCTGCTACTAAGTAACGACGATAACAAATAAGACAGCGTAGTTCTTATAAACTTTTGCACATACTTGTTTTACCTGTATCAATCACGCGCAACATACTAGCTCGGCCACCAACATAGTGAAGATTATCTTTTCGGCTTGCTTCAAATGTCAACTCTCCAACCATATCAGTCAGAGTTAAAATCTCACTCACAACAGATACAGTATACCAATATTGACTAAATGGCATATAAGGCCCCAAATACCAAAATTGATAAAAGTCGTAGACATACGACTTTTTGCGTACACAAACAACTCAGCTTAAAACGTTTCCGTCTCCTTGGTGGGTGGATTAGGAAATCTCGTTCACTCTGTTACATTTATATTTTAAAGAAATTCAATACACATTAAGTGCAAAAAAATATAAAACAAACATAGGCCAGGCATGGTAAGGAGTTTGTTTCCCAACTACTTCAAGGCACTTTCCACAGGGTTTACCTACAGTAGTCGTATGAGTCCAATTGGCAGAGAGAAACTGAAAGAATATATATATATATATATATATATATATATAATATATATATATATATATCGTGCGTTGGCACTTATCAAACTAGTCGCAGTTCGAACACCACCGAGATAAAATATTCATTGATTAATGTATTTCCCGCTGGATTCTTCTAATCGTAATAATGTCACGTGGATAATTTAAATATTTTGCCAGTTATTTAATTCAATCATAAAGTTCTCAGTAACTATATAAACTCGCAGCTCTGTCTCTTTTGACTAGTTACATAAATACCAATGCACGAGGCACTAGGACCTTATGTAATTCTGTTACATCTGCTAAAAAGTTATAGATAGATAGATAGATAGATAGATAGATAGATAGGCATATAGATAGATAGATAGATAGATAGATAGATAGATAGATAGGCATATAGATAGATAGATAGATAGATAGATAGATAGATAGATAGATAGATAGATAGATAGATAGATAGTCCGGTTATCAAGCGTCTCCATAATTTCATTTTTCGCTTGAAAGGAACGGTTGTCCTTATATATTGTCCTGGGGTCGTTTTGTTCGACTAAAACCCTTCAAGTTGGTGCCCCAGTACAACCGCATTCAAATGACTGAAACAAGTAGAAGATAACAAATGTGTCGTGTACCAAAAAGTTTGCACAGACATTACACACCATGTTAGAACGGTGACATTACCTTCGCTCAAAATATAATGTGTAACTCCGATTTTATGTGAAATGGATGAAGCTATCGTACGCCAATAGTTAGTGCATCACTATATTACATCCTATTATAGTTTCGAATTTCAGAGACAGAGCTACCAGTTTTCAGTGGAGTGGTTAATCGATATCCTCTAATCCAGTTATTCGTTAGTACATATTTTATACACCATGGAGAGATGAAAGGCATTAGTTGGCGTTGCGTAACTTTAATTCACAATGCATTGAATCGGAAGGCATGTTATCCGGTGCATAAAAAGCTTCGGCCGGTTTCATATTTCTTTATTTATTGGTTAATTGTGCCTTATTCGCGACTGTCTCCGCACACACACTCGCACAAATTAAACGTTATATATACATATATATAAATATTTTTTTATACTCAAAGCGCAAGGCACGAAATTCTTTTAGAAAAAGGGGGCCAGTCGACTAGATAGACCCCAGTACGCTATTTATCGACCCCGAAAAGATGAAAAGATGAAAGGCAAAGTCGACTTCGGCGGAATTTGAACTCAGAACGTAAAGACAGAGAAATACCTATTTCTTTACTGCCTACAAGGGGCTACACACTGAGGGGACAAACCAGTACAGACAAAGGGATTAAATCGATTACATCGACCCCAGTGCGTAACTGGTACTTAATTTATAGACCCTGAATGGATGAAAGGCAAAGCTGACCTCGGAAAAATTTGAACTCAGAACGTAGCGGCAGACAAAATACAGCTATGCATTTCGTCCGGCGTGCTAACGATTCTGCCAGCCCGCAGCCTTTAGTTATTCATTTATCTATTTATTTATTTATTTATTTATTTTTTATATACATATATATATGTGTGTGTGTGTATGTATGTATGTATGTATGTATGTATGTATGTATGTATGTATGTATGTATGTATGTGTGTATGTGTGTATGTATGTATGTATGTGTGTATGTATGTATGTATGTGTGTATGTATGTATGTATGTATGTGTGTATGTGTGTATGTATGTATGTATGTATGTGTGTATGTGTATGTATGTGTATGTATGTATGTATGTATGTATGTATGTGTGTATGTGTGTATGTATGTATGTATGTATGTATGTATGTATGTGTGTATGTGTGTATGTGTATGTATGTGTGTATGTATGTATGTATGTATGTATGTATGTATGTATGTATGTATGTGTGTATGTGTGTATGTATGTATGTATGTGTGTGTATGTATGTATGTATGTATGTGTGAATGTATGTATGTATGTGTGTATGTATGTATGTATGTATGTATGTTTGAATGTGTGTATGTATGTATGTATGCATACATAGTAAGAGGAGGGATATGGATATACAGGCAGATAACGCGTGACTCTATTTTTAATTTCCAAGGCCGGTTTCATCTGATGATCCGTTTTAAGGTACATTTCCTAAAAAAAAATACCATTCGATGTTCAAATTCTTTGTTTCCCTTAATATCATTAGAGTGTGAGGGGTAAGCTTGTGTGTGTGTGAGAGAGAGAGTCTGCCTATCTGTACGTTACTGTGTTTGTAAACACGTATTTATATATAACTGTAAAGAGTGATCTAGCGGAACATTTTGCACACCGGTCGCTGCTTAACGGCACATCATCCGTCTTTATGTTCAGAGTTCAAACACTGCCCAGGTCGACATTACCTTTCATCACTCTGGGGTTGATAAAATAAGTACCAGTTGAGCACGTCGGTTGATATAATCGATTTACTCAATCACCCAAACCTTCCGGCCTTGTGACCAAAATATGAAACACACACACACACACACGTGTGTGTCTGTGTGTGTAAGCGTCTGTATGCCAGTAGGTATGTCTTTTACATATATGCATATGAGAATATGTATAGATAGAGACAGAGAAGAAGACTACGAGATAGGTGAAAAAGAATAGGAATTGGCACACGTGTGCATGTTGTTCAAATATCAGCTTCACAATCCCACACTTTTGCCATAAATACTGGGGGGGGGGGGAACAAACGGAAATCTTACTGAGTCGTCCATTACAGCTTAATTTTAGTATTAATTCCATAATGCTTGCAATGGATATACGAGACGATATACTTCATGCTTATCCTCTTCCTATATTTCAAAATAACCTGAAAACCCCGAGTCAGTACAACTGTTGTAGGTCCAAGTTAGACTACTTTGTTTATCTATCTTACTGGAAGTCTTAAGCTTTTCTAACACCATATTCCATACCAGAATTTTATTTGATTTATGATATAGCAAACATAGTGCCGGAAACTAAATTCATAGAGTGCAGAAGAGGCCATACAATTTTCATCTGTGGCTAACTTGTCTCTAGTTTGACGTTTCTCTTTCAGGTGGTATCATATGTACTCGTATCATCCTTCTTCAGAAATCAGAAAAGTAGGCAGGCTATTGCAAGTGCTGTTGCATGATGTCAAAATCATGTGAATTATGGAAACGCGCGTAGCGATGTAGCAAATATTACTAAATTCCATCCTAAAATGATTGTTATTATCATATTTATCCTACATTATATCTGTATAACCATGATGCGACCCCGAAAACTGACACACTGGTCAGTATCATTACACGTTTCACGGAATAGTGAAATAGGAGCTCTATTTGCATATACCTGATGTTATCGTAAACGAATTTAAGATATATACATACATATATGATGTACAGGTACTCAGAAATTTGGATGGTTTTATATTTAGAGATGTTTATTTGTATACTACATGTTTTTATACATCATATATCATATATCATACATTAGCACTTTCGCCCATTCTAGTTGAGTTGTCAAATTGAATAGTTCAATTTGACAACTCCATTAGAATGGACGAAAGTGCTAATATATGATGTATAAAAACATGTAATATACAAATAAATATCTGTAGATATAAAACCATCCGAACTTCTGAGTACCTCATATCTTCTCGCGAAAACTGTCCGACGAACGCGAACGTGAAACTCAGACTAACAGGTTTTGTTGAATTTTCTGCTGCTTTAAATAAAGTATATATATATGTATATAGTTATTTGACATTTTTTATTTCAATTTTGCAACTTCTGTCAAAAAGCATTTGGGAAACTTCGTGGTCGCTTGTCTTGCAAGGAATTACTGAAAAATCATCGTCAAATCAAGTGCAACCTTCTTAAGAATGAAATGACAGTTTGGACAGTAGGAACTTATACACATTATATCGATCAAAACTTAGTTGGAAGTAATCATATCTCAATCACTTAGCATCAGGTGTTAGCTTCACCACGACTGTCTTATGAACAAAACCACAATATCAATGAATAATTTTTGCAAGGACCCAACCTTGCTGCAACGGCTGCATATCCGGCTGTCATTGTCATTGAACCTGAAGAGAGAAAATTCAATATATACATTGGCCAGACTGGACTCTATCAGTTGTCACCGTCGAGACCTCGGGTGTTCTGGGAACCCGTACTACTGATTTCATCTCCAAAATAGGAATGAAGGTGGCCCATCGAATAAATGAGCCCCGGGCGCGGCGGAATACACCATTTGCTCTTGGGTACGAGGCCCATCGCCCCTCCCTTCCATCTTCTACTGTTTTATATCAGTATTTTTTTTTGTTTCGTTGCTTTTCCTCTTTTATCTCTCTTTTTCCTGTTTCTTCTTTCTTAAATGTTATAATGTAGAACTTGCAGAATATTCTGGCTTTTACAATAATATAGTGTGACACTCCAATGTAAAATCTTACCCTCCATATCCAAAACTTAAAAAAAAAATACCACAGCGAAGAACGAAGCACATAGAATTTGTTACGTTCAATGACGTATAAACAAATAGGGCAGCGAAGAACGAAGCACAAAGAGTTTGTTACGTTCAATGACGTATAAACAAATAGGACAGCGAAGAACGAAGCACATAGAATTTGTTACGTTCAATGACGTATAAACAAATTGGACAGCGAAGAACGAAGCACAAAGAATTTGTTACGTTCAATGACGTATAAACAAATAGGACAGCGAAGAACGAAGCACATAGAATTTGTTACGTTCAATGACGTATAAACAAATAGGACAGCGAAGAACGAAGCACATAGAATTTGTTACGTTCAATGACGTATAAACAAATAGAACAATGAAGAACAAAGCACTAAATATTTGTAATAGTTTAATAAATTAATTTAATTAAAATTTCATTAAAATTTCACGGATTAATAGCATAAATGAGATATTTGATGCGATTGTCGTCCAAAATTAGGGTTGTTAGAAAACTCATGATTGTTGGTTATTGTTTACATATTTTTACCATTTCATTTCTTGGCGCAACATACGTGAATTTCTTTCCAGGATAAATTACAAAATCAAACATCTGCTCGTTAATATTTTATATTTCACTATCTTTCTGACGTTTATTCAAAGTGTTATATTGTTATAGGATTTTATAGTTGAGTTAATTTCAAAATTGAAAAGGTAGTAGTAGGAGGAAGAGAAGGAGGAGGGCAGGAGACGAAGTAGCAGCAGCAGCATTAACAGCAACAACACTTATTGATATTTTTGGAGTCGAGTGTATTTTGCTGTGTATTTGGATCCTTTGTTTTGTCTGACTTCGTGATCTCACCGATTTTCCCTTGTATAAAAACAATCGAACGTATGACATTTATCCACAAGATTCACAGGTGCAGAACGTTAATTTAAAAAAAAAATCAGAAAAACTATCACAGTTTGGAGTATACCGTTATTAGCCACATGGATCATATTCTGAGAACTACAACGGCAGCCATTAAAAAATGTGCATCTACAATGCTTCCTAAGTGAGCAGCAAGGATATTGTGGTACAAAATAGGAGCCGGCACAGAACACTTTATTACACTTCCGTCCATGTCTCTTAATCTTGTTACTGTAAATACAGAATATGATAGGAAATAGAAAATATTATTAAATTAAGGTGTCTCATCAAGGGAGAAAGCAAAGAATATTTAGAGCTGGGATTAGATGATACTGGTGTTTAATTATCGACGGGACTTGAACTCACAACATGCACAACCGAAACAAGAATCCACAAGTCATTTTTCTGTTCTTTTAACTATCACCTAGTGTATTTTCTCGAATTTTTTGAAGGATAAAGTATATAAATATATATCCAGAATTTCATAAGTAGATGTAGACAGTGAGAGGGGTTGTGTTTTTAGGCGCAAGAGTGGCTGTGAGGTAAGTAGCTTTCTTACCAACCACATGGTTCCGGGTTCAGTTGCACTCCGTGGCACCTTCGGCAAGTGATTGCTACTATTGGCTAGGGCCGACCAAAGCCTTGTGAGCGGATTTGGTAGACAGAAACTGAAAGAAGCCCGCAGTACAAATATATATATATATATATATATATATATATATATATATATATATATATAATATATATATATATATATATATATATACACATATATATATATATACATGTATATGTTTCTGTTTCTGTGTTTGTCCCCCACCACCACCATCACTTGACAACCGATGCTGGTGTGTTTACGTCCCCGTAACTTAGCGGTTCGGCAAAATAGACCGATAGGATAAGTACTAGGCTTACAAAGAATACGTTACCAAAAAACAGGCTAATCAGTTATGAGATATTAATAATTCAAAATAAATAACTCAGAAAAGGTTCTTTGTGCGTTCCCAGTCAATATTACCCTCAGGGGCTCTAATGTTGGTATATTCGTGAATAAGTCACCAACGAAAATAAGTGGATCTATTGTTTAGGAAAATAATATTTATTTGTCTAAGGGTTGTACTGGATAAATTGCAAAAATAACTAACAGTTCTAATACTAAGAAATAAGCATACTCAATTTCATTTTTACCGCATAATTTAGGAAAATGAATGGGTTTATTCCCTTGGCTATATATAAGGATCACTTCCAGGGATGAACAGGTTATTTCCTTTGGTTTTTAAAATAAAATATATTAGATATATAAAAAGGATCCATTCTAGGGGCCCTATTATCGATGTTTTCAATAATCTGAGTATGCCATGAGGTTTCCAGACATGAGTTCTACTAACATGTTAAGTGTCATCAAAATCGTTAAAACGATGTAGGAGGAGTTATATATATATATATATATATATATATATATTATATATATATATATATATATAAAATAGCTACAGCCTCTCGTAAATAGCAGTAATATGATTAATGTGGCAAATACCTAATCATATAACAAGAATTGATACCTACCTCATTGTGTTCAACCATTGATAAATTTATCGGCTGTGAATATGAAATTCCTCTTCATTTCTCTGGAAATTTACATCTACACCAATGGAAATTGTGCATCTATACAAAGGATTAATTCACCCTCTCTGTAATGCTAATAAGAAGGAATTGAGACCCACCTCGTTGTGATTAACAATGGATAAATTTGTTTTCTGTGAGTATGTAATCCCTCATCATATCTCTGGAAATTCATATGTGCACTATGGATTAGGTCACCTTCTCTGGGTTGCTATTAAAACTTTTTTAAAATTCTGTGATAAGACTGTACATCATCTTTAAAGAACTTTAATGAACTTTGGATATCTGTTTATGTTTATGTTACTTAATTATCTTCATTACTTCATGAGTATAGCCTCAACCACTAGGATGTCTAGAGAACGCACATGTATTTTAGCTGATGAGTACGGGACACGTTTATATGCTGTAATTTTTGCAACTTTAATAAAGCCTGTCCTTGTATGAAACGATTGTACTAAAAACCTATCCATTCTTGTTGCTTCTTTCTCGCTTATATATATATATATATATATATTATATATATATATATATCTTCTACGCATTTGTCCGTAAATATTCTCCATTTTGTTTACTGTGAATGAAATGTTCTTACTTCAAGCATATCTGGCTTGTATAATTGTATGATTTTTATTTCTGCCCCAAGCAATTCGCATTTGACGGAACGCTATATTTGAAATGTTCACAGTCAAAAGTATTTTCTCTGTTTTCTATAACTAAAATCAGTCTTTCCTTAACATTTGGATGTAGATTGTGTATATATGTTGCACTGGTATCTAACACCATACCTGGATAACCATAACCGTTTACTGCAAAACAAATGTATCATGTAAATATAGAACTCCCTAAAAGAGCCTCATTTTACGTATGTTTCAATTAATGGCTTCTCTATTTCTTTTGTCTCTTAGTGATTTCAGCTACCAATCTCGGCATGGAAGAACTTGAAAAATAATCGATGAACAGGTACCCCAGGTATTCGTCTGATACCAGAAGGAATTAATGCATGGGCAAATGCGCAGCAATGTGCAGAATAGCAACAATCATTGAAAGCAATTGTCCTGGAAATGCGACTGGTGCATTTCTTTCCAACTGCAATGCTACGTCGTAGGCATTCCGGAACCGGAACACGTCGATTTTGCTCTACCTGTGGGAAAGATTTCGGTAACTGTCCAAAAATGATTTCAAGATTCTACATTCCATTTTAGACATGACATTCTTGCCAAACACGCACACACACACATATACAACACACACGCACAGGGGCGCGCATGCACACACACATACACAAGTACACACACACAAACATACACACACGCATGCAAACTGAGTTTGTAGTTCACAAAACACGATTCACGTGATGGATAACGGTATAATGCTGACTGTAATATTATACTGACATTACACTCGTGTTGTGAGTATGGAGAATAGATATCATTCATTAGGTTGTTGAGAAACAAGGAGAGAACTGGCGGTTCACGATGATACGGCATTAGATCTTTAACATCAACGTGGAAGTCGTAGTGAAGGACAAACACACACACACACACACACACGTCCATACACACCTACATACATACATATACAGATGTGTGTGTATGTGTGTGTGTGTGTGGAGGCGCAATGGCCTACTGGTTAGGGCAGCGGACTCTCGGTCGGAGTATCGAGGTTTCGATTCCCAGACCAAGCGTTGTGTGTGTTTATTGAGCGAAAACACCTAAAAGCTCCACAAATTTCAGGCAGGGGTGGAGGCCGACCCCTGTTGTACTCTTTCTCTCTCTTCCTGTTTCTTGAGTAACGCTGGGATGGGCTAGCGTCCCGTCCAGCTGGGGAGAGGGAACTCATAACCGAAAGAAACCGGGAAACCGGGCCCATGAGCCTGGCTAGGCTTGAAAAGGGCGACGTTGATCGTTTCGTTTTATATATATATATATACATATATGTATATATATATATATATATATATATATGTATATATATATATATATATATATATATATATATTATATATATATATATATATATATATTATATATATATATATATATAACGGACTTATTTTCAGTTTCCGTTTTCCAAGTTCACTTAAAAGGCTTGGGTCGGTCGAGTGTAGTGTAGAAAATAGGCATCAGTTATTAGAAAAATAGTTTCACTTCTTTCGTTCATCCATTCATCCGTACACACACATGTACGCACACACAAACACACACATACATACATACACATACAAACAAATATAAATTTTTACAAGGAAAAGTTTGACAGTGACTGCGCAGTTTCAGTTTGCTCTCCCTCACAAGACTAACTAATGAATAAAACACAAAGTTGGCGATAACAGGATTTGAATTCAGAACACGGGAGGATGGAATTAAATATTAAATTATGATACATTTCAGGTCTCAGGACGGGCCACAATGGAGTGTTGCTTTCACATCTGGGACGATGCTGTTCCTATACACACAACTGTCTTAGATCGCATCCAGAGAAAGAGTACTTCACGTATTGCCCACCAGCATGTTGTTTCCTCTCTCCGTCTTTTCTAACGCTACTGCACCTATAATGGCGTCTGCTCTCTGAATCTCGCCTCCACCCAGACGTTCTCATATTATCCATCTTTCTCCTTCTCATCACTCCAGTTGTGTCCAAACCTCAGGCCCAACAGTAATTCCTACACCTATTCCTTCCCTCCCAGGATACCAGCTTCATGGAATTCCATCCCGGTTCATTCATTTTCCGTAAGTGTTTACTTACAAAGTTTAAAGATGAAAGTGATGACAAAAATTTTGTAGGCAAAATAAAAAAAAAAAAATATTATTTGATTTTTACTCATGAAAATAATTTTCTTTTCGATAAATCTCGCTTCATATCTTCCCCTTTCAGATTTTCTGTTACGCAGAAACTATAATTTAGAAACCGTCTCAGAATTTGAATTTGCCAATATTTAATAACTTTTCTATCATAGACACAAGGGCCTGAAACGTTGATGGAGGCTGCTACGCTGTTACACGGACACTTGCTCCCAGCTAGCATTTATTTCAGCGGCCCCAAAATAATGGAAGATGCAGTCAACATCGGCGAAATTTCAACCCCAAACTTAAAGCCAGAATTAGTGACACAAAGTTTTTATCCAGAGTGCTAATGATTGTGCCAGCTTACCGCCTGGGCAATAGTTAATTAATTACATATATAAGAGATGTAGATATGTAGTTCTTACCTACGAGCCATTTCACTCAAAATTACATTAGCTCCTTTCTGTCGATGGACGGGAGAGACGTCTGAAAGAGACATTGAAATACACACGGAAGAATTAGATATCAATTTACCAAAGTTTTGTGTAGAAATACACAAAAGATGCAGGATCATTACGACTGGAACTCATATTTCCTCTCTCAGACTGTTAATATGGCCCATCACTGTAGTGATGGACATTTCTAATGCATAAAGGAGATAAAAACCAATGGAGCAATTAAAAGGAAAGAGAAGAAAAGAAAAGAAACAAAAAATACACGAGACATTATATACAGCTCCTGCTAATTCTATTCTTTAATGATTTTAATAATTATGAGTCCAAAAGGCGGTGGCGAACTGACGGAATTCTTAGCTCGACAGACTATATGCTTAGCGGCATTTCGACCGTGCTTACCTTCTGATCTTATATAGAAGTAACAGATCAGAGCACACCACTAGAATTCTTCTTGGTTTGTATATAAAATATTCGTCAGTCATATTGTTAATTAAATGTTTTATATTATGTTGAAGAATCGTAATTCTGAATATTTGACCTATGTGTAGAGTTATTTCTTTGAAAGTTGTAATTAAATATAAATGGGGTACATACGAAGTACAGCTGGGGTAAGGGTATTCATTTTTCTTCTCTCCCTCTTTTCTCCCACTACATACCTGATGACTATAAAATAAAAGATTTTTCTTATTATACTTACTTTGTTTATCGGAGAAGGTGTATGAAATGGATACACAAAACAATAGGACACTGATGCTTTTCATCACGCACCTACTGATAGAGAAATAAAACAACGGGAGTCATTAGAAACGGAATCTGCAGCTGAAATTTAGGTAACACCTATATTTTTTTCGCTATCCAAACTTATTTCACTGAAATCCGAGCTTCACGACATTATGGTTTAAACAATAAGTAGCTAATTTAATTGCACCAATAGTACTAATGCAAATTTAATTCCACCAAAAGTACTAATGTAAATATATAACTGAGGTGAAGATGATGTCTTCGAAGCATTTGTCCGTAAATATTCTCCATACGGTTGACTGTGAATGAAATGTTCTTACTTCAAAAGTATCTGGCTTCTATAGAATATATTGGTTTGACTTCTGTCCGAAACAAGTATTTGAGGCTTGTCAAATACTTACACACATACACACACCATATAAAAACGCTGTATAAAAATATGTTGTTTTTACTGCTATGTCAAATATAGACCAGAACCAAAATGTATTCACACGTTTCAAATCAAAGAATACTGGTGCAACAACTCAATAAAAACAGCAACCCGATGATAGCAAAATTGCTGCATGGATTTGAGGGCTGCAGTCGTGCTCTGTTGCAAAGTTTGATGGATGTGAATGTCTCGTCATGAAAAAAGAAAATAAGAACATCTTTCGTAAATTAATGAGAAATGAACAGCACAAATATCCAGCCTAAATATGTTTACTTGTTTCTTCACAAATAATTAGCATTAACCAAAACATTAGAATTAGAAAAGCTCGAGCTCATCCCAAAAGTACGGGGTAAACTGATTCACATTTCCCAAATACAGTCGATGAGATATAAAATGATAATTTGTAAAACTTTCCGCTTATTCTCTGCACGGTTTTTGGACCGTACACATACAACCAGGCAACAAAGAAATTAAGTTTTACCACTACCACCACCATCATCATCAGCGGGCGAAATGCTTAGCGGTATTTCCTCTGTCTTTATATTCTGAGTTCAAATTCGGCTGACGTCGACTTTGCCTTTCATCCTTTCGGGTTCGATAAATTAAGTACCAGTTGCCTACTGGGGTCGATCTAATCGACTAGCCTCCTCCCAAAAACTTTTGGGCCTTGTGCCCAGAGTAGAAAAGTGTTCGTTATCAAGAGAACTCCTTCAACCCTTGCTTAATCTAACTTTCCTTTTCTTCTTTCTTTCTCAGTTTGCATTCCTTACCATTTTCACTTGTGGCTCCCCCCCTACACACGCACACAGTCACGCACCTTCATATACACACATACACATATGATTTGTTGGTTCGATTTTGGCTAGGGTTAGCTCATCATTTTTCAATCATTTGTTTATTATCGACCCCAGTACTCAACTCGTAAATTGATTTATCGACCTCGAACCGATGAAAAGTAAAGTCGACCTCGGCGGTGTTTGAACTCAGTGAGAACTAATAATTAATAAATAGCAATTAGATAAAAAAAAAAGGTGATTTTAAGCAGTATCAAATCTATATCCTCCATAATGTCCATGTTCTTCAGTGGAGACGTCAAACTTTTCGATGAAAACACGACAATGCCTATATGTTGGTTTTTAGATGCAAACATATATATTCTTTTGTTTTTCTACTCTAGGCACAAGGTCCGAAATTTTGGAGGAAGGGCCAGTCGAATAGATTGACCCCAGTACGCAATTGGTACTTAATTTATCGGAATTTGAACTCGGATCGTAAATATAGACGAAATACCTATTTCTTTATTACCCATAAGGGGCTAAACATAGAGGGGACAAACAAGGACAGACAAACGGATTAAGTCGATTACATCGACTCCAGTGAGTAACTGGTACATAATTTTATCGACCTCGATAGGATGAAAGGCAAAGTCGACCTCGGCGGAATTTGAACTCAAAACGTAATGGCATACGAAATACTGCAAAGCATTTCGCCCGGCGTTGCTAACGTTTCTACTTGTTCGCCGCCTTATGCGAACATGTATATTGATACTAGAAAATCGCTGCATATTCCAAATTGTTGTTTAGGAACAAGTTATTCCTACTCCAGCTGACATATTGTCAAAGACATTTAATTATCATTTCAACATTTAGTAATGTGACTAATTGCAACAATAGTTTTAAGTATTAACGAATATTTATAATTTTGGCCGATATAATGTTTTAGAATCATTTTTAATTGTTGCCTCTCGATAAAGTGAGTAAATGAGAACATTTTTCGAGAACTTGTGACAAATATAAAGCTGTATTAGCCAACACTAATATTCTCATTTGTTTCTTAACAACCGATTTGAATTAGCCAAAAAAAAAAACAAAACTAGAAAAGCTACAGTTTATCCCAAAAGTAAAGATTAAAACCATCCATATTCACCAAGTGCAAGCGCTGAACTGTGAGGCGAAAATCTTGAAGGATACTTTCTCTTTTTCAGGTTCTTCGGTTGTACACATGAATACAGGCAACAAAAAAACGAAGCTTACAAACACACATTCTACCTCTATAAGACATCATCATTACCATAACACTCTGTACATTGTTATTACTAATTTACAAACAGCCACAATGAATAATTTGAATGTTACATACTTGTTATATTCTAACGGTAAAGTTCAAATTAGATGATGGTATTTATATATATAGTCTGTTTGCTCCAACCTTCTTCTTCTTATCTCAGTCTCAACTTGCTATGTATGTATACATATACATATATATTTCGGTAATATTTATATATATATATATATATCTGTTTGTGAGGGCGTAGGTAGGTTTGTGAAAGACATGATTAATGAGATGAGATTCAATATTACTAGTCTTTGTAGCTCGGACACTTGCGTGGAGTGATAATAAAGAATAAGTCATTTCAAACAATATTAAATTTATATTCTGTTACGTCAATGTTCATCACTGAACGACAGAGCGACATCTGTGTGTCAGGAAATTAGTTCACAGCGAAGGCGGTGAGCTGACAGAAACTTTAGCACGCCGGGCGAAATGCTTTGCAGTATTTCGTCTGCCTTTACGTTCTGAGTTCAAGTTCCGCCGAGGTCGACTTTGCCTTTCATCCTTTCGGGGTCGATAAAATTATGTACCAGTTACGCACTGGAGTCGATGTAATCGACTTAATCCCTTTATCTGTCCTTGTTCGTCCCCTCTATGTTCAGCCCCTTGTGGGCAATAAAAAAATAAGAAATTAGTTCACAGTTTTCCTCAGGAAAAATGTTACAGGAATTTGAATAAGTAAAGTTGAGTTGTAACATCTTTTCAGCATAGCTTAGAGTGGATTTCAAAAAGTTCTGCATGATGGACGGGTTTTATGTCTAAGTTCTTCGGCTGATATCTAAGATCCCACTAAAAATGCCTGCTGTTCAAATTCATAACAAATTACAGTATTACTAGTATTTAATGAAAAATCAGAGGAAGAATGACTACGATGCTTTATTTCTTGGAAACATAAACGAAATGCCTTTTCCAGTTCACATGGTAGAGATTTGATATCTAAATCACATCAAAACAAAAGGAAGAGAGAAACGAAATAGCGATTCAAAGCACTGGCTTGAATCAAAATAGTATTACCTGAGTATTTCTTAGGTTCTGATACACTTGTTTCAGTCATGTGACTGTGGCCATGCTGGAACACCGCCTTTATTCGAGCAAATTGGCCCCAGGACTTATTCTTTGCAAGCCTAGTACTTATTCTATCGGTCTCTTTTGCCAAACTGCTAAGTTACGGGGACGTAAACACACCAGCATCGGTTGTCAAGCGATGTTGGGGGGGGGGACAAACATAGACACACAAACATATACTCACAGATACATATATATAGATATATATATATACATATATACGACGGCCTTCTTTCAGTTTCCATTTACCAAATCCACTCACAAGGCTTTGGTCGGCCCGAGAATATAGTAGAAGACACTTGCCCAAGGTGCCACGCAATGGGACTGAACCCGGAACCATGTGGTTCGTAAGCAAGCTACGTTCAACTTCAAAAAGATGAAGATCTCTAGCAAAGGAAACATATAGAGAATTGCCATCCATGCACGCACAAAGTTGAATGGATAAAGATAGATGTAGAAAATTGATAAATGTAGTTAGCAATTCTGGTGAACTACAAAAGTAAAATATTTGACTATCTGAGACCCATTTAGTGCATTTAGTGAAGAACGGAATGATGTTGTTGATAATATTCGACTCGTAACAAACACTGGTGGACAGTGAATTCTCTCCAGATGTTAGTATCAGTAAACCGAGGAAAGGTGATGAATATTTCAGAAGTAGATGTTGAACGAGTTATTTCCAACTGATGAGCTCAAACTAGGTTTTTGCATAGAGAGGGTGAAATCAATTGATCCTGAAATAGACACATTTCTTACTTCTGTATTCCACGAAAGGAAAGCCTGCTTCTGCTATATTCGTTGCATTGCTCGTGTGTATTTTGGAGGTACGGGTCTGTTTATAGCAAGTGGTATTTAAATAGCCTACGATATCTATCTACCTACCTACCTATATATATATATATATGTGTGTGTGTGTGTGTGTGTGTGTGTGTGTGTGTGTGTGTGTGTGTATGTATCTATGTGTTTATGTATGTATGTATGTGTATATTTACATATGTTTAAATATATATATATATATATATATATATATATTATATATATATATATATATATAATAAAATATTAGTGAATAAATCCAAACTTACAGGGAAAAATCAGATTTAGGATTAAATCCAATTTTATAGTATAAATATATTATATTATAGTATATTAAATTAGAGATAAAACCACTATTAGGCAAATCAAACAATGAAAAACATAAGCTAATACATAAAATTAATTAATTTATATTATTTTAAATATATATCATAAGTATTAAAAGTTTAATAAAAAATAAAGAGTAAAACACTACGATCATTTCTTAGCTGTACTATTCGTAATAATTCGAGTTATGGTTACAGTCAATCTTCAGGTGAATTGAAATATCAGACTCTATATTCAATAAATCATTAAATATTCATTAAAAATATATTTAGTAATAAAATATTTAGTAATAAAATGAACAACTATATATAATCTAACTATAATTAAAAACTGAACCTAAATAACTAAAAGAAACTAATATAATAAATACTACAAATCACCTGCTATATTTAGAATACTATTACATAAAACAACAAATAGGGATAATTAAGGCTAAGAAATATTCATTATTTATCAAGAAATTTATTATATAAGTAAAGCAACTTGTGTCTGCATTTTATTTTGCGCTCATCACAGGTTTTCACTAAATTATCATGCTTATAAAATAAAATTTCCTTAAACTCATTTGAACATAAATAACAAAAATTCGCTCCTATACTATATGATTTAGCCTTACTAATTATTTCCCAAGATAAATTATAATTAATATTTTGGAATTTAAGTCCCCAAATGTACTTGCTAAGTCCAGTGGAGTTAATTAAGTTTTTATTTTTAAATGAATGCATATGCTGTGCAATTCTTAATTTTATTTTAGAGGAAGTGGACCCTATATATATCGCGTTTGAGTTATTATTATTCTTATTATTCTCATCATGTAATGTAACTATACATTTATACACTACATCGTTATATCGCATTTATTATTTAATTTACATTTAGTTTTATCTCTACATGTACAGTTAATTAGTGTCTTATCTATATTATTGGTATTATTATATAATTTATGTTTATCAAAATTATTCAGTTTAAATTTGTTAAAAGAAGAAATAATGTTACCTACACTATTAGTGGTGGAAGAACCTACTCCAAAAATTATTACTAGAGAAAATGTTTTTATATTTACGATTATCTCGAATAAATAGTTCAATAATATCTAAAATCTCTTTAATAATGTTCGTTTTAACTTGAGCACCAGAAGGAACTATTAACCAAATTTTATTCGTATTTTCCTTGTTCTTATTATTAAAACTGTCATTATTATTGTTACCATTATTATTATTATATTTCTTTATCATATATTATTATTA
>NW_021836854.1:22500-36385 GCF_006345805.1 Octopus sinensis | reverse complement strand
GAACCATGTGGTTGGTAAGCAAGCTACTTACCACACTCAACTTCACGTTTCCCCTTTCCCCTCCCCTCAAAAAATGACATTGTTTTTGTTGTTTTCTTTTTGTGGAATCTCCTGATGCAAGATCTCTCCAAAGGTGGCCACCATGGTTTACTCTGTATTTTCGTCTTCACCAAATCTAAATCCGGTACTTTTATTCTTTCCCTTGTTTCAGTCATTTGACTGCAGCCATGCTGGAGCACCACCTTGTAGGGTTTTAGTCAAAGAGACTGATCCCAGGACTTATTCTTTGTAAGCCCAGTACTTATTCTATCGGTCTCTTTTGCTGAACCGCTAAGTGACGGGAACGTAAATACACCAGCATCGGTTGTCAAGCAATGCTAGGGGGACAAACACACACACACACACACACACACACATATATACGACAGGCTTCTTTCAGTTTCCGTCTACCAAATCCACTCACAAGGCATTGGTCGGCTCGGGGCTATTGCAGAAGACACTTGCCCAAGATGCAACGCAGTGGGACTGAACCCTGAACCATGTGGTTGGTTAGCAAGCGACTAACCACACAGCCACTCCTGCGCCTATCAATCACTTTTGCTGAATTGCTAAGCTACAAGGACATAAACAGATCAACATCGGTCGTCAAGTGATGGTGTGGGGACACACAGACTCTCGTTTCTCTGTTTTTTTTCGTTGTTCCAAAAAAAAAGTTAATTTCTGTTTTTGGTTTTATGTTTTCATTTCTCATTGTGTTCAACGTTTTTTTGATGTCCTGTACCCATATATGCATGTATATATACATATAGATGTAGGTATGTACATATATGTATGTATACATGCATATATTTATATATTATTTATATTATTATTATATATACATATCCCGTGCCAGAAGCACGTAAAAAGCACCATCCGATCGTGGCCGTTGCCAGCCTCGCCTGGCCCCCATGCCGGTGGCATGTAAAAAGCACCATGCAACTGTGTCTGTTTGCTAGCCCTGTCTGGCACCTGTGCCGGTGGCACGTAAAAAGCACCCACTACACTCATGGAATGGTTGGCATTAGGAAGGGCATCCAGCCGTAGAAACATTGCCAGATCAGACTGGGCCTGGTGCAGCCTTCTGGCTTCCCAGACCCCAGTTGCACCGTCCAACCCATGACAGCATGGAAAGCGGACGCTAAATGATGATGATGATATATAGACATATTGATTGTAGAACTAACATCAGATTCGAATCAACGACTTTATATACAACACCAAACCTCAAACATTCTATCATATATAAATATTACCATGGTTTTCACACATATAAAATATACATATACATAAAACAGAAGGTAAATATATATATGCGAATAAAATACAAATACACAGAACAGCCTACCAAAAAAGGTAAATACTAACGACTAAAAATTACTAAAAATTACTAAAAATTACTAAAAATTTCTAAAATTTCTAAAAATTCTAAAAATTCCAAAGCATTTCATACTATTAAAAAGCTAAAAAATTTATACAAGATAAAATATGAATCGACTAAAAAAGTTTTTTTAAAAAAGTCTTTTTACTCCCCAAACACTAGAGTATGTCCAGAAGTTCAGTTCTTAAAACCATGGTAGGTTAGAGTCTAGGAGCAGAAATGAGTTTCACAACATCAATTTAAATACATCTGTGGCCATTTTGGGAGTTCATTGCCACGGGTTGATTACATTTACAATGCATCTCGGCAATGACCCCACCCCCATCATGATGAACAGGAAACACGCACAGAAAAAACTAAAAAATATGATGGGCTTCTTTCATTTTCCATCTGCTAAATCCACTCATAAAGCTTTGGTTGCACTATTTTTTCCCTTCTCTCCACTGGAGACATTACTCAACCAATTGACTAACCTAGGAATCTGCATAAGCAAGAATCCTTTCATATGGATCTGAATGCCCCACCCGCCACCCTCCCGAACACAATAATCTATAAACTATAACAAGCCACAAACTTCCCACCATGCTACGTATTTTTCTACAACAGATGTTCCTGCCTATAATTTCCTGTTTATATTGTGTATATTTCTCTGCTGACGGAATTCCCAGGGTATGGAACCCTGGGTCAATATGATGATCGAGCACCTGGGATACCCCAGAAACAGCTGTAAGAGACTGCATCTATTAATTCTACCCACATTGCATTAGCATTGACTCCTTTAAATTGAACTAAACTGAGTAAATTTAAATGCCATAGTCCTACCTTGATTAATTTTTTTCCTCTTCTTTCACTCATACCTACTGACACAAAGGTAAACTGTTGATTGCCAGTTTGCTCTCAACTGGACATTTACGGTACCATAACTCCAACTCCTGTTTGAACCGGGACCCTAGTGGTTTGTCAATTGGCACACTCACACTGCATTCCTATTAGTTGGGATTACCTTGACTTAAACTCCTCATCTTCTGTATATGTATATATATATATATGTTTATATATCCATAATACATTAAAAGTCAGCTTGATGCTTGCTTGCTTGCAATGTTACCCTGCCATACTGGCGCATAATGGGAAAATACCATGAATTAAGTTTCCACTGAAATGTAAAAGTGAACGGAATAAAACAAATTTTGCATAAACTGGACAAGTGGCTGTGGAGATATTAGGGTTTTTCAGGGTATAAATACCCAGAGTGGTGCATAATGGGGAAATATTCCAAAAATAACTTAATACTGAAAGGTAAGAGTTTCGTCCCCTTTGATTCGACACAATGAGTTGACAATGAAAAAATACAATTTGTTTTTGTACAGTAAATGTTTCTATTTTTGCTTTTGTTAAACACAATATTTTAATCATTTAAAAATATTTTTAAGTGAATGTGATTTCAAAAATGTAAGTTGATTGTACAATATTTTTATTTTAGCTTTCTTTAAACAGACAATATTTTAATGTTTTTTTAAAATTATTTTCAGCCGAATACCACCACAAAAATTTGTTTGGCATATTAAAAAAAATATTTCAAAGTGAAAATGACTTTAAAAATACGGTAAATATTTCATAAAAACCCATTCATAACCTCGGTGAGAAATAATTTTTTTCTAGTGCATTCAACATATCTCACCTCCAAAGATTTGTTTGCTATTTCTAGCATGCTCTGCTACCATGTAACAGCTATTTGTAATAAGGGACCCAAAATACTGTTACGTGGTAGCAGGGAGTGCAAGAAGTAGCAGCCAAATCTTTCCTTTTCTGGGGGAAAGGAGCTATTTACACGTGATTTTGATGTCACATTCATTGAAAGCATGCGAAATAACCTGGAAAAGGAAAAAAACCCCACAAAACTCAGAGTTTCCTGGTGACCCAACGGGTCACAGGTAGTCTAGTATATATAGTTTTAAAACAGAAACCAATCTTCTCTCTCTTTGCTGTATACACACATACACACACACACAATCTTAATTAATGAAAAGAACTAACAGCAATGTTTAAGCAGATCAAAGATCTAATAATACTTGTCTCAGACAGAAGATGATGGCCTCGGTTTCATTATTAATACATTATTGTTTAACTATCGTTACTACGACTAAAAATAAATATTCTCGTTTCATTACATGTTGTTTCTCTATTAATAACAAATTAACTTTGTCAGGTGGAGGAGAGGTGAGAGAAGAGCAGTGGTGGTGGTGGTTAAATAACACATCAGAAAAATGTATCTCATCTTTCGCTCACTGAAAGGCAAAGTTGACCTTGGCGGAATTTGAACTCAGCGCTGCCTTGACTGGCTTCTGTGCCGGTGGCATGTAAGAAGCACCAACCGATCGTGGCCGCTGCCAGCCTCCCCTGGCACCTGTGCTAGTGGCACATAAAAAGCACCATCCGAGAGCTCGCAAGATGGGAGAAGTCCGAAACGTGGTCCTTTGCTATTCGTAAGACCCGCAAAAGAGAAAGCAGGTCAACCCCCGATACCGAGAGCATCGACGGATGGATGAATGCGCATCCAGGCTCAGCGATTGCTTAGGAAGTCGGGGACAAAAACAGGAAGAAAGAGTGAGAGAAAGTTGGAGCGAAAGAGTACAACAGGAGTCGCCACCAACCCCTGCCGGAGCCCCGTGGAGCTTTTAGGTGTTTTCGCTCAATAAACACATACAACGCCCAGTCTAGGAATCGAAACTGCGATCCTCCGACCGCGAGTCCACTGCCCTAACCACTGGGCCATTGCGCTTCCACTGTCACTTGGGCTTGACAGCCCTTAAAGATCTGGTTTACACCTGCCACTGTTGGGCTCAACTGCTATCACAATTGGGGGTTGACAGCTGTCACTGTTGGGTTTGATGGCTATCACATGTGATTGACAACTGTCACTGTTCAGCTTAATGACTGTCACTAATGGAGTTGACAGATGTCACTGTAGGGTTTGACGGCTGTCACTGAAGGGGTTGACAGTTGTCACAAATGGGTTTGGAATCTGTCATACAAGTGGTTGACATCTGTTGCTGTTGGGGGTTGATGGTTATCACAGATGTGAGTTAATGACCCTCACTCTTGAGCTTGACGACTATCACAAATGGTATTGATTTACTCTTTTACTCTTTTACTTGTTTCAGTCATTTGACTGCGGCCATGCTGGAGCACCGCCTTTTAATTGAGCAACTCGACCCCAGGACTTATTCTTTTGTAAGCCCAGTACTTATTCTATCAGTCTCTTTTGCTGAACCGCTAAGTGACGGGGACGTAAACACACCAGCATCGGTTGTCAAGCAATGCTAGGGGGACAAACACAGACACACAAACACACACACACGCACACATATATATATACATATACGACGGGCTTCTTTCAGTTTCTGTCTAACAAATCCACTCACAAGGCATTGGTCGGCCCGGGGCTATAGTAGAAGACACTTGCCCAAGGTGCCACGCAGTGGGACTGAACCCGGAACCACATGGTTGGTAAACAAGCTACTTACCACACAGCCACTCCTGCACCTGTCATTTTTTGGTTGATGACTTATTGATTGTGTCAAAGGCTATCACAGAAGGGACATACAAATTATTACATCAGTTTATAAGAAGGAGCCAAAAGAGTAGAACTAATATCAAAACAATTCAGAGAGCAGAGAGTAACTGAACGACGTGGGGGTGGGGGAGAAGGCTGTTTTAACATTCTGCCTATGAATCCTTTGAGAATTAAAGAATGTTCTAGTAGAATTCTACTTCAGTTGTTCTCTGTTACAAATCATAAATTCAGTTCACAGAGAGGAGGATTTTTCATTTGAAATTCCCAACAAAGTATTTAAAGCCTACTTTATCTGGTTCCAACAAAGCTAAATCTTATACAATGAAGTATATACATATATATACATATATATACATACATGATGGGGTGCTGAAAAGTTCCTGGTTTTGGGTAAAAGAAAATACAGGAGGATCACTTAATTACGATTTTATTCAACATATTCTCTCGGAGTGGTTGGTGTTAGGAAGGGCATCCAGCTGTAGAAACTCTGCCAGATCAAGATTGGAGCCTGGTGCACCCATCTGGTTGCAAGCCCTCAGTCAAAATCGTCCAAAATAGCATGGAAAACGGACGTTAAATGATGATGATGATGATGATGATTCTCCTCTCAGATTCACGCACTTATTGCAGTGGCCCTTCATTTTTCTAAGCCCTGTAAAAGAACTCAGAAGGTTGGGCCTTCAACCAGGTCTTTCACGATACCCTTAAACCTTTTGTTACCGTATTCCTGTTGAGATATTCTGTGTTGCTTTCAATTAATTTTTAAGTATAACAAAGAATTTAGCAAAATAACTTCATTATCTTTAAGCTAGTGTTGGAAACATAAACTGTGGTGAAGGTTAGGTGGAAGATTTTTATTCAGAACTTTTGAAAAGAAGACATTTGTATTACAAAACCAGAGGTGGTTTCAGGCAGGTTGATATGAAAAGGGTTAGTCAGGAACTTTTCAGCAGCCCCTAGTATGTGTGTGTGTGTGTGTGTGTGTAATCTTTATATATAAAAGTAAGGTTGTGTGCTGTCTGTCTCCTACGATTTAGATTCCTAACTACTCCCACATTTTGCGGTGCAGTTTAACCAAAACCGGGTATCTTATAGTCGTGATTCATACCGGGCCCTTCAGGGTATTAGCGCGCGTCTACGATGAGTCTACGATTTAAAAAAAAATTTACCATAATTTTTTTCCCATTTTTAATGCATTTTTTTCGCTATTATATAAGGGAAGTAACTATCTAAAAATGCTTATATAGTTATTTCCCTTACAAACCCGAGCAACGCCGGGTGATACTGTTAGTATTGAATATATGTAAATTGTGTGAGTGTGTGCACACAATTATACCTATGTATGAGTGTGTGTCTACACAAAATTACATCTTAAAAACAATAGCTGAATCTCCATCATATCACACGCTGACATTTTCAAAAAGTAAAGTGACACTGGTTTAGTTTCAAGTTTGAGATTTTCTTCAAAAGTTTCAAGGGTAACACACCTAAAATTGATGAGCTTCTTATCCATGGGACGCAGGTAATTTCCATCTGCTTCTGTGTAGCTTAATATCTGTGATATTAGAAAGGGCTCAAGGAGAGAGGACGTTATTGTTATAACAAGGTAAAGAGAAACATTTTGGAGGTACTTGCCCTTCGTAAAAGGGGACAAAATCCACTCAACAGCTTTGTAGTCGTTGACAGAGGACCTCCACGAGGAAAGGAAGTTTTACCAAAGCTAAAGAGATATCACGGATGGTGTGGTGGATTGCACCTTGGAAGAGGAGGAATAGGATTGAAGGATTGGAATTTTGAAGAAGAGGAAGGGAAATAGAAGTTTTGAAGAAGAAGAATGAAGAAAGAAGAAGAAAGAAGAAAGAAAAATCGAAGAAGAAAAAAGATGAAGGAAGAAAGAATACAGAAAAATAAGAAAAATTGAAGTATTGAAGGAGGAGGAGGAGGAGAAGAAGAAAGAAGAAGAAGAAGAAAGAAAAATCGAAGAAGAAAAAAGATGAAGGAAGAAAGAATACAGAAAAATAAGAAAAATTGAAGTATTGAAGGAGGAGGAGGAGGAGAAGAAGAAGAAGAAGAAGAAGAAAGAGAAAAATTGAAGTATTGAAGTAAAAGAAGGAGGAGAAGAAGAAGAAGAAGAAGAAAGAGAAAAATTGAAGTATTGAAGAAGAAGGAGGAGGAGAAGAAGAAGAAGAAGAAAGAGAAAAATTGAAGTATTGAAGAAGGAGAATTAAAGTATTGAAAAACAAGAGAAAGAAGTTTAAATTTCACTAAAGGAACTGGGTTGTGTTTTAAATAAGCGTATTTGAGGGCCTCTAAAATCCGTTGTTTTCTGCGACCAACTGATGTCTTTTCCTCGTTTTTTCCCCACTCATGTTTGAGTTTTCTTCGATTTTGGATTTGTATTGTATATGTATCATACGTATATATAAAAATTTTAATCTATGAAAAAAAAAAAAAAACATAATAAAGCTAAAGGGAAAATAAAAAGAACCTCATTAAAAAAACTCTTTAAAAAAAATCACCCACGGTTCAATTTGCGAAGTTGGATCTATATTACATGCTTTAATGCGCTAAAACCGTTTTTTAAAAAAAATATGGTCAGTTGAAATTGTGGATCTTTTCGGTTTGAACGGCAGTTTTTTCTAGCGGTGTCATATGAAATTGTCACCCATAATTATAACCCTAGTATCGATCTATTGCATTTCAATCTGTTTTAGGGTTAGAGTTAGGGTTCGGAGTGCGGGAAGGGTATCTTTTTTTCTTCACAAATGTAAATAAACCCAATCTGTTTCTTAAACGAGGGACATATTCATACAGCACAGAATGTTTTTTTTTTACCTCAATAAACGTCATTGATTGGTTGAAATTGCAGAAATTGAAGAAAAAAACCCAACAAATATCCTACAAACTATAGAATTTCCTCAATAAAGCCAAGAGAAAAAGATGTTTTATAAACACATTCTACCAGTATACGAAGTTTAAAAGTGTTTAGTTACGTGGAAATGATTTTAAAAAACTGCCGTTCAAACCGAAAAGAGCCGAAATTGTTGTGTACCTAATATATCCACGCATCTTTCGTGGCATCAGATGCGATAAGGAATTTAGTTGGATGTTGGCAGCAAAAATAAATCTCCAAGAATTCCTAAGAAGAGAAATGAAAACACAATTATCTCCCTTGCATCGATAATTAGCAGAAAACTCGCCAGCCACTGTGGAATATAATTATTATATTTTAAGTAATTATAATGTTAGAAATAATTGGAGTTAATAATTTACTGACGCAAATAATTAGAAAATGGAGAAAGAATAACGAAAAACAAAAGTCGATCAATAATTACTTCCAGTTTAGGCACAAGGCCAGCAAATTTGAAGGAGATTCTTTGTCGAATCCATCGACCCCAGTGCTTCAATATTTTATTTTATCGACTCTGTAGGGACGAAACGCATGGTTCTGTCTATACTATCGACCCCCGTACTTGGCTGGAACTCTTATTTCATCGACTCTAGAAGGATAAAAGGCATAGTCGACCTCGGCGGAATTTAAACTCAGAACGTAAAGACAGACGAAATACCTATTTCTTTACTACCCACAAGGGGCTAAACACAGAGAGGACAAACAAAGATAGACACACGGATTAAGTCGATTACATCGACTCCAGTGCGTAACTGCTACTTATTTAATCGACCCCGAAAGGATGAAAGGCAAAGTCAACCTCGGCGGAATTTGAACTCAGAACGTAACGGCAGACGACATACAGCTAAGCATTTCGCCCGGCGTGCTAACGTTTCTGCCAGCTCCCTGACTTAACTCGTCACTTTAATAACTGTTTCTCATTTTGGCATAACGTCCGAAATTTTGACGGGAGAGTGTTAGTCGATACTATCGGCCATAGTTTTTGACTGCTACTTATATTTTAACGACCCCAAAAGGATGAAAGGCAAAGCTGGCCTCGGCGTGATTTGAGCTCAGAACGTAAAGAGCTGGATAAAAATGCTGGTAAGCATATTGTCTGACGTGCTAACGGTTTTACCATCTTGCCACCCTAATGATAATAGTAATGTTTTCTTTATTAATCATTAAGGGTTCATGAAAAATAACATTGGGAACGGTACAGGGATCTTTTCGGTTTGAACGGCAGTTTTTTCTAGCGGCGTCATATGAAATTGTCACCCATAATTATGACCCTAGTATCGATCTATTGCATTTCAATCTATTTTAGGCTTAGGGTTAGGATTAGGAGTGGGGGGGAAGGGTATCTTTTTTTTTTCAGAAATGTAAATAAACCCAATCTGTTTCTTAAACGAGGGACATATTCACACGGCACAGAATGTTGTTTACCTCAATGGACGTCATTGATTGGTTGAAATTGCAGTAATTGAAGAAAAAAAACAACAAATATCTTACAAACTACAGAATTTTCTCAATAAAGCCAAGAGAAAAAGATGTTTTATAAACACATTCTACCAGTATACGAAGTTTAAAAGTGTTTAATTACATAGAAATTATTTTAAAAACTGCCGTTCAAACCGAAAAGATCCCGGTACAGAACAAAACTTGCCCATCAAAACTTGTAATAAGGAAAAAAAAAAAGTAAAGATATAAAATATTATAATGAAAAACTCTCCGAAAGAGGGGGACTTCCTAGGGTTACTTGTGGAGACCAACAAAACTACGCTTGTTCTGACCCCTAGAGCAAGTCACCTTCTCCACATCGACTTTACCTTTCATCCTTTCAAGATTGATAAAATAAGTACCAGTTGCGTACTGGGGTCAATTTAATCGACTCGGCTTTCCCTCCAAAACTGCTGGCCTTGTGTCACAGTTTGAAACCCATAAATCTATAACGCTAAGGCGGTGAACAGGCAGGATCGTTAGACCCCTGGGTAAAATGCTTAGCGGCATTTATTCCGTCTTTATGTTCAGGGTTCGAATTCTGCGGGGTCGACTTTGGCTTTCATCTTTTCGGGGTCGATAAAATAAGTACCAGTTGCGTACTGGAGTCGATGTAATAGACTGGACCCCTCCCCCGAAATTGCTGGCCTTGTGCTAAAATTTGAAGCCAATATATGAACAACATCAGAAATTTGGGGGCGCAGCAGGGTTGGTCAATGACCAATGTCTTATTTTGTTATCCTGGAAGGATAAAAGGTTGAGTTGACTTTGACGAGATTTGAACTCAGAGTCTAAAGAACCGGAACAATTACTGCAAGGTGTTTTTCCGACGCTCCAACGCTTCCTTCAGTCCAATAATAATAAGAATAACCTTTTAATATAGGCGGTAGGTCTGAAATTTGGAGGACGGGGGTGGGGTCAATCAATTACATTAACCGTAGTACTTTATTGGTACTCATATCCACCCTGGAAAGATAAAAGGCAAAGCTGACTTCTGTGGAATTTGAACTCAGAACGTAACGAATCTGAAGATATAACCGGAAACGCTATCGATTCTGCTAGCAAAAATAATTCTTTAAAATTTGGGCAAGTAATATCTAAAAACCTGATTGCTAACGTTCGTGACAGAATTTCTAAGCTCTCTTCCTCTAAAGAAATTTTCGAGAAGGCAGCCCCCTACTACAACAATACCCTAGCCAATATGGCTTTAAAGATAAACTAATATATAACTCCTCTAATATTAATCGGAAAAATTATAATAGACTAAAATTAGTCCTAGGAAAAATATTTGGTTCGCCCCTCCCTTTTCTCTTAACGTAAAAACTAACATAGGTAAAAGATTCCTATCTTTCCTAGACAAGCATTTTCCAGAAAATCACAGGTGCAAGAATATATTTAACAGGTTATCTGTGAAATTATCATACAGCTGCTACCCCAATATGAAGAATATTATTACAAGAGCTCACTCCCAGTTGTAACTGCCGAAACCCAGGAACATGTCCACTCGACCAGCGATGTATTAAATCCGTCATCTACGAGGCAGAAGTTACAACAACACTAGATGATAACACGATCAATAAGAGCTATATCGGATAATGTGAAGGTGATTTCAAAAATCGTTTTGCTAATCACATATTTTCCTTCTAACATAGGGACAAAAGCAAAGCTACTAAGTTGACTATCCACGCATGGAGTTAGTAACTGAACGCAACATCACATAGGATAAAGTGGAATATAGTCGAAAAGTTCACACCATATGTTAACGGATCAAAAAATGTAAGCTAATGTGTATCTGAAAGAACTCAGATCCTTTTCAGATTCAAGAACTTTAACTCACTGTTAAACTCTAGATCTGAAATTTTCAGGAGTTGTAAGCACATGCTCAAGTTCCTTTTGAAGAATTGGGAAGTACCTCATCCACTGGATTGCTCTAAGCCACTATCTTTTCGAGCTTATGATTTGTTTCATTTTGATTTCTTTTTCACTTTCCAATTTTTCAACCTTCCCCTTTTCGCTTATACTTCCTTCTCACCTTTTCTCGCTTTTTCTCTCATCCCATTTTTAGTTCATTATGCTATGTGGGTAGTGTCTGATGATTGTGCTGGGATACAAGACATCTTAAAAAATACTGTTTGGCTTGATCTCAGCACATGAAACTAATAGTAGCACATAAAAACATATATTGTATGTATGTATATATATTGCTAATGCACGAAAATCTCGAACGTTGAGTCGCACTGTTTAGCTAAATATTAATAAAAATGTACACGTACTCATATTTTGAGTTCTTTTTTCCTGTTTCCATCACCATATATATATATATATATATATATATATATATATATATATATATACACACACATACATACATACATGCATACACACCTACACACACACACACACACACACACACACACACACACACACACACACACACACTCATTTTTCGATAAAATGAGTTTCTTGCATAGATACAGTGCCTAAAGTTTAGTAGAGGCGTTCATCCATACTCAGGACCCGGTAATCGATTGTTTTTTTTTTTTTGTTTTTGACTCGTGAATGATGAATCAAAAGATTGACCTTCACAGAATTTGAACTCAGAACGTAAACACCCGGAGAAATCACTCAGAGCATGTTATTGATTCCGAATGTTGATCAGTTTTCTGTGAGAAAAAAAAAACTGTTGAAATGTTAGGGGGAATTTGCCGATTTAGGTTCGAATCTACTCTATGCCCACATGAAATCACTACATTACTTTCCCCCACCCCCAGAGAGCTTCCAAGAAAAAAAAACGAATGATCTAGGAAGAAAAAGAAATGCATGGCTGAGGAAAACTTTCGCATATCAGGAGAAAGGATCATTGAAGTGTCTACGAGACAATTCGGATGGGTCCAAATAGCGGTGTCGCTTTGCGCGCAAAATTGTGCTGTCAGCAATCGGACTGTGCGGGAATAAGATAGCGCATGCGTGAGGGCGAATACACGAATGCAGGGTCACATATCGAAATTTATTGTAAAATAAGCTCAGCGGGGCGAGTGAGTGTATCCTCAATCCTTAATATGCCATACATTTTTTTTGGTGGGAACTTGCTGTGATAGCACGAAACGACCAGCGTGACATATAGGTGTGTTGCGCAAGACAGGTTACTGTCTCCGTTTCTTACGTGACGAAACAGGGGTCTAACAGAGGGAAGTCGTGTCTAACAAGGGCGCAGAGAGCATGAGGCATCCGACGTGGGTAGAGTCGGGCAGGGAGTCTGTTTGAGTATAGACATGTTGAAAACAAGGCAGTTGAGGCAAAATATCGAGGTATATGCGTGCGCAAGGCCACGAAAGGCTGAGGAAAGGTGCATGCATGTGTGTAACAAGACAGACATTTCTAAAGTGAACGATAAAAGTACATGCAAAATGCAACATGCAACAATGTGATTGAAAGAAAGTGGAAGTGCAAAATGTGAATAAAAATAAAGTATGTAAAGAAATGTTCAATTCGTGAATAAATGTTCAGTCTGTTACAGTCTGATGCAAGCAGAATCAATCGTAATTTAATATAACAAAGAGGAAATCGAATTAGGACAATGTAAATGTTGAAGGTAGAGTGTTTGTGAAGTTCATTGAAAAAATAAAAGCCTTGTGGGTGTTTGCGTAGAGATTGGTGCATTGGTGCCTGTAAATCATTCGCCTGGAATTTCGTTTAAATAGAGTACTTATACGCGCAGGAGTGACTGTGTGGTAAGTAGCTTGCTTACCAACCACGTGGTTCCGGGTTCGGTCCCACTGCGTGACACCTTGGGCAAGTGTCTTCTACTATAGCCTCGGGCAGACCAATGCCTTGTGAGTGGATTTGGTAGACGGAAACTGAAAGAAGCCCGTCGTATATATGTATATATATATGTGTGTGTGTGCGTGTGTGTTTGTGTGTCTGTGTTTGTCCCCATAGCATTGCTTGACAACCGATGCTGGTGTGCTTATGTCCCCGTCACTTAGCGGTTCAGCAAAAGTGACCGATAGAATAAGTACTAGGCTTACAAAGAATAAGTCCCGGGGTCGAGTTTCTCGATTAAAAAGCGGTGCTCCAGCATGGCCTCAGTCAAATGACTGAAACAAGTAAAAGAGAGTATACGTATTTTTGCTGGTGAGCGGACTCTTTGCCCGCTTCTTGTACGTGTTTGCTGTGAAGACGTTGAGGTACTTGTGGGAAGCGTTGAAGAAACAGCGTCGGTTTGGTGATAGCTTTCTTAATAAGGGGATCAATACAAATACTATCCATTTATGTCGACGACAAAGTATTTCTCCTTTCTCTGTAGTGCTTTGTACAGGACCTGAATATGGCGGACGAATTCCTGATGGTATTCCATAGTTCCGGACAAAAACGGATATATATCTGCCCCTCCTCAACACTTTATTCTCCGAGCCTTCCGGCGACTCCAGTCCGACCCCTCCACCTCGCACATCTTTCCCAACCTACCCGTTAAGTCATTCAAATGTGCCCATAACCT
>NW_021836854.1:0-17500 GCF_006345805.1 Octopus sinensis | reverse complement strand
CTTTGTCTATTGTTTTCTTTTTCCCTCACTCAATGTCTATCTGTCTCTCGCTTTCACTCACTTTCGCTCCCTTCCTAATCTCTCTCTCTCTCTCTTACTTTCACTCACTCACTCGATCTCGTCCCCTTTATCTATCTGTCTCTCACTCTGCATATTTATTCTCTCTCTCTCTCTCTCTCTCTCTCTTTTACTCTCGCCTCCTCCTCTCTATCACTCTAGTTCTACTTTCACTTCTACTTTCACTTTCACTTTCATTTTCCTTCCATTCACCTTGTTTCCGGTTACAGTTCAATCGTACTCGTTTCCTTCCTCCCATTCCCCGTTTTCTATTTTTCCCGTCACAATGAATAAACGCAGCCTGGAATGTTCCCCGTGTAGATTTACCACTTGTGTTACTGTCCCTCTGTTATAATAATAATAATAACAACAACAATAATAATAATAATAATAATGATAATGATAATAATAATCTCCTTCGAAACGAACCAGCCATACCAATATAACACCGTTCCTCACAATAAGCAGCAGCAATAGCAGTAATAATAATAATAATAATAATATTCTGAGTAATATTAATAGTAGTAGTTATCGTAGTAGTAATATTTGTAGAGCTTAGTGTTTATCATCATCATCATCATCAACATAATCATCGTTATTGTTATGTTTATTATTAATAAAATAACCTTTTCTCGACGGTCATAATTAATGTTTATTCTCGATCAGACGGTAATTTTAATATTGGAACCTTTCCGATGATAGTCAGGTGATATTTTCCTCAAAGGAATCATATAAAATCTTTTGAACGGAACCAGTAAGACCATATTTTCCAGATATACCTATGTGAGTTTCGTTTATTATTTTTTTTAATGAGATTTTTTTTAATGGTCATTTAGAAGTTGTTTGTTTTGCATAAAGCCAAACGTTTGGCTGTGCTCTTGAGAGGATAAAAGAAAGAGAGACAGCTAGAGCGATAGAGAGAGAGAGAGAGAGAGAGAGAGAGTAAGAGAAACAGAGGTAAATGTAAAAAGAGAGAGACAGATTGAGAGACAATAGGAAAGATAGAGACAGAGAGACAGACAGAGCGACAGAGAGACAGTAAGAGAGAGAGAGAGAGAGAGAGAGAGAGGTAAATGTAAAAAGACAGAGATAGATAGAGAGACAATAGGAAAGATAGAGACAGAGAGACAGACAGAGTGACAGAGAGACAGGCAGAGCGATCGGGAGGCGGACAGGAGAGACAGATAATTGCGTGTGTGCATGTTTATTGCGACGCACATGTGAGTGGTTAATGTATTGAACGTTCGCATCTTCTTCATCCCATCCTCTGTCGTATCTTTTCTCTCCTCTTCCACACACACACACGCTTTATGCTTTGACAGAATTTTAACAGAATCTGGTCGTGTGAGAGAGAGAGAGAGAGAGGAGAGACATCGTTGCAAGAGTCTCTCTATTGCTGCTGTCGTTGCTTCACGTTTTATGTGAATTACAAACCAATAATCACATCGATAGCTTCGATATATCATCGAAACCAATCATCTGTTGTACAATAATAATAATAATAATAATAATAATAATATATTTGCGCGTGCGCGTGTATGTACGATCATGCGTGCTTGTAAGCACTCGACAGTATTTTCAACTATTCGTTGTATTCACACGTTCACATATCCATAGCATCTCACCCTCTCTCCTTTTCTCTCTCTCTCTTACTCTCCCTTCCTCTCTCTTTCTTACTCTCCCTTCCTCTCCCTCTTTCTCTCTATCTAACACTATCTCCATACTGATATACATACGTCCGTATGTATATTTATATATAAGTGTATATACGCACACATTCAGATCTCTACATGCACACACATGCACATCGTGTATACGTAACTTGATGTAAATACTCACAACCGTATCTCCCACCCTCACCCTCTTCTTCTTCTTTCATTCTCTCTCTCATTCTCTCTCGTTTTCTCTCCCATTCTCTCTTATTTTTCTCTCATTCTCTCATTCTCTCGCTCCGTTTCTTCACTGATAATACATAATCATATACACTTGTACCCAGCATGCTATAATAAACTTAACATACATTTCACATGGAATAATCAGAGTCACTCGTAATTCTTGGAGACATTCCTGCAGCTGGAAAAGAAAGGACAAACCCATCACTACCGACTCCGCTTCTGCTGTCAACTCTCTATTTTACTGACCGTTCTTGGATATATTCGGCGGCGACACAGAGGTGAGTTTTGTTTGTTTCTCTTCTCCAAATAACACAGCTGCCCTAATACCATGCCATCAGCATAAATATCACCATGGTATACCATCATACCATCATGCCATACCTCGTGTTAGCCATACCGTCAGGCTACCGTTCCACCTTTCTGCCACATCCATACCATCAGATCTTACCACCTCATGTTACCAGCACCTTGTCATAAAACCATAATAAAAGGCCTCACCCTCACACCATCACAGAATACCATTGACTATACCTCACCATTATACCTTACCATCATATCAAATCAGCCACTTCCCCTCATCCTCACATCATACCATCACTCCATACCATTCATTGTGCCTTATCATCAAACTATACCATCCACAACTCCTCACCTTCACACCGTACCATCTCACCATACCATTCATTATACCTCTCCATCATATACCATCCACTCTATTCCATCCACTACAGCTCATCCTCACATCATACCATCACTCCATACCATTCACTGTACCTCACCATCATGTTATACCATCTGCCACACTCCACACTTACACCATACCATTTACTACAACTCACACACGCCATACAACCACTGTACCTCATGTCCACATTGTACAATAACAACATACTGTAATGCCATACCATTCTCCACACTTCACCATCACATCACACTATCCACTACATCTCACCATCATAGCATACCATACCCATACCATCCACTGGACTTCATACCTTGCCATCTGCCACACCTTACATTTATGCTGAACCATCACAGCATACCATCCATCATGCCTCCTCATCATACCATACCATCCAAAACTACTTGTCATCAGACCATACCATTATACATTATACCACCATGTCTCACCATCAAACCACCACACCTCTTCGTCAGACCATACCACCCACCACACCTCATCACCAAGCCCTCCACCACCAAACCATACCGCCACTTCTCAACCACCGTCTCCCTCGTGCTCTTCCCCGGCAGTTCTCGTCACACACAAAGACTCCCAGATTTCTCACCATCCGTCATTATGTCACCATGGAATCTCACACCAGCATACCACCACCACCACTACGACGACGACCACCACTGCCACCACCGTCGCCACTGCCACCACCACCACCACCACCATCACCATACCGCTTCCATACACACCTTACAGTCATTCTCTGTGACCATCCTTCCATATTTACAAGATTCCAGTTGTTCTACATAGAATGAGAGATATATCGTAACAACAGTTGACATTTTTAAAACTTCCTCTCAGTATCTCTCTCTCTCTCTCTCTATCTATCTCTCAGTATCTCTCTCTTTCTCTCTCTCCCTCTTTCTCTCTCTCTCTCTCTTTCTCTCTCTCTCTATGTCTGTCTGTCTATTTGTCTACTAATCTATTTGTCCTTATGTTTGTACATCTACCTATCTGCCCAACGTGATATCTATCTATCTATCTATCTGTCTGTTTGTCTGTTTGTCTGCTGTCTGTCTGTCTATCTATCTGTCGGTCTGTCGATCCATCCCTCTATCTACCCCTCTATCTATCTATCTATCTATCTATCTATCTATCTATCTATCTATCTATCTATCTATTTATCTATCTATCTATCTATCTATCTATCTATCTATCTATCTATCTATCTATCTATCTACCTACCTACCTATCTATCTATCCATCCATCCTTCTATCTATCTATCTATCTATCTATAATCTATCTATCTATCTATCTATCTATCTATCAGTCTATCTGTCTATCTATTTATCTATCTATCTATCTATCTATCTATCTATCTATCTATCTATCTATCTATCTATCTATCTATCCATCCATCCATCCATCAATCCATCCACCAGTCTATCTATCTTGTTTTTACTCCCCATGTTTGAAAAGGGTGGGGAGGCACGTGCCCGATGCCGTCACCAGACTCTCCCTTCATGACCAGCAAGACTGATACCGTTAAATTTCAGATTAAACAGACTGTTGCAAGTTAAATCTTGTAGACAAAATATGAAGACTGGGTAGCAGGGAGTTCAGTTCTGGAGGACCCATATTCTGTGAATTAAGGCCTGGGCGCAATTGGTTAGGGCAGGGCCTGGTGCGGTTGGGGATGGACAGAACAACGTGAAGAGAGGAGGAGAGATGAGTGTGCAGGAAGTACCTTTGAGGAGGTGGTATGGCAGCATGTGACCAGTTAGTTATGAGGAGCAGAGGCCATTAAAGTAGAAGTAGAAAAGGTTGAAGGAGGAGACAGTGTCCCCTGTGGGCAGGAGGCTAGAGAGTGTCTCTGTGCCTTTTGTTCATCTATCTATCTATCTATCTATCTATCTATCTATCTATCTATCTATCTATCTATCTATCTATCTATCTACCTGTCTGTCTGTCTGTCTTTCTATCTATACATGTGTGTGTATATATAAATACATATACATATATACATATATATACATACATATACATTTATATACATGCATACATTTACACACACACACACACATATATATATATATACATATACATACACACATACCTTCATACACACATACCTGTTTCTTTACTACCCACAAGGGGCTAAACACAGAGAGGACAAACAAGGACAGACATAGGTATTAAGTCGATTACATCAACACCCGTGCGTAACTGGTACTTAATTTATCGACCCCGAAAGGATGAAAAGCAAAGTCGACCTCGGCGGAATTTGAACTCACAACATAACGGCAGATGAAATATCGCTAAGCATTTCACCCGGCGTGCTAACGGTTCTGCCAGCTCGCCGCATTCATACACACATACCTTCATACACACACAAGGATAGGCATATATGTGTGCATGTATGTATGTATGTATGCATGGCTGTGTTGTAGGAAGTTTGCTTCAGAACCAAATGGTTCTGGGTTCAGTCCCACTGTGTGGCTCATTTGGCAAGTGTCTTCTATTACAGCCTCGGCCAACCAAAGCCTTGTGAGTGGATTTGGTAGATAGAGACTGCCCTGTGTCTATTTATATATGTGAATGCATATGTGTGTGTGTGTGTATGTATGTATGTATGTATGTATGTATGCATGCATGTGTGGATGTGTATGTATGTATGTATGTATCTGTATCTTTGTGTTTGTCCCCCTCCACTGCTTGACAACCGGTGTTGATGTGTTTACGTCCCTGTAACTTAGCAGTTTAGTGAAAAGCAACTGATAGACTATATATCAGGCATCAATAAATAAATGAGTACTGGGGTTGATTTATTTGACCAAACCCTTTGAGGTGGTGCCCCAGCATGGCCACCTCTTTCATCTGGTAGACACAACATAAAAGCATCTTACCCTTTATACTGATTTCAAATGTTGACACAAGGCCAGCAATATCGAGGGAGTTAGGTTAGTTAATTACATCACCCCCACCCCCACCCCAGTATTCAACTGGTACTTTTTTTGTCGACCCTGAAAGGATGAAAGCAGAATTTGAACTCACAATGCCACTATGCATTTTGCTAGGCATGGTAACAATTCTGCAAGTTTGCAGCCTTGATGACGATAATAATAATAATAATAGTCTTGTAACTGGGTGCCAACACTTTTTTCTGCAAAATAGGGGTAGCTTATCCTGTTCAGGCTCATATTATTAGCCTTATCCTGCGTTTGAGAATTTAAAATCACTTCTTTAACTTTCTAAGACATCCCAATGCTTCTAAAGCAAACTTTGTTTGTTTGTTTACGTTCATCGTAATTTGAATTTAACGGATAATAATAATAATAATAATAATAATAATAATATTCTGCTCAATACCACAGATTTGCTTGTCAGTTGTTTGACCTTAACCAGTTGAGCATGTCCCTTAGTGGCTGACGATATGTGCATCTCTGATCACGAGTCAGAAGTAGTGGGGGAGCATCATAGCCATGTGTTGAGAAGGATTCTTTGGGGTTGAATAATTCACCTCTGGAAACATGGGTGTTTCGTTCAACGTCCTTAAACAACCCTTATTCAGGGACCTTTTGAGTGGGATGGGTTACTCGATCTGAAGAAAATTCTAACTGGGCCCCACCTGCAAGGTCATGTGCTGTTTATCTTGATATGAAATCACCATGTCGCGCACATATGGTTGTGATGCATGTGCCTGGTGTATCCTTATCAGACGGGTAGTCATGATGGGTATATTGGGCTTCGTATATTTTACCCCAGTGTCACTTTGATGGCATGCTCTGCTCGCTCACTCAATAATAATAATAATAATAATAATGAAAGAGGGTAATGTAAAAGTGATACCAGTGGTGATACCAGTTGGGCTCAATCCCATTGAAACTTCAAAACTTCTTAAGGCAACTGGAAATCCCTTGTAATATTGATGTCTTGCAAAAAGCAGCCTTATTGGGCACATCTTAAGGAAAGTATTACCTGTCTGATGTCCTTGTTGTGACTTGACAGATGACTAAAGACTCCGGTGCATTTTTACCTACACTGTGTTACGAAGGAATAATAATAATAATAAGAAGAAGAATAATAATTGTCTTAATTGAGAAAGAAAACAAAGTATGCTGAATCATAAATATAGCATGCCCAGCTGACAACAAGGAATGCGATAAGGAAGAAAGAAAAGTCGATAGATATGTCAGGTTAGCTTGGGAAGTTAAGAAGTTGTGGTCAATGAAAAAGGTAGCAGTAGTACCAATAACTGTCGGAGCCCTGGGAACAGTGAGCAAAAATCTCGAGAAGTACGTGGAACAAATAAGGGCTGCAATAAGGGTGGAGTACTAGCAGACAAAGAGCACTGCTTGGAACTGCACGAATACTCCGGAAGGTGCTCGAAAAATAAGGGGTGTTACCTTAATTCACAGCTAGTGAACAGCTGACACTGTAGTACATCTCCAGCATTAGAAGCTGTGCAAAGGCAATAATAATAATAATAATAATAATAATAATAATAATAATAATAATAATAATGATAATAATGATTATTATTATTATTATTATCATTATTATTATTATTATTATTATTATTATTGCTATAATGACTTCGAATTTTGGCACAAGGCCAGCAAATATGGGGGAGGGAGTTCAAGTCGAGTTAAATTGACCCCGTTGTTCAACTTGTACTTATTTTTATCAACCCTGAAATGATGAAAGGCAAAGTCGACCCCGGGAGGATTTGAACTCAGAACATAAACAAGGATTCTGCCGGCTCACCTTAATAATAATAATAATAATAATAATAATAATAATAATAATAATAATAATAATAGAGGAGGGGGCTAGTCAATTAGATTGACCCCTGTGCATAAGTGATGCTTATTTCATCAGTCGACCTCAGTGGGATTTGAACTCAGAATGTAGCAATAGACAAAATACCGCTAAGTATTTTGCCTGGCATGCCAACGATTCTGCCAGCTTGCTTGCCTTCTTCTTCTTCTTCTTCTTCTTCTTCTTCTTCTTCTTCTTCTTCTTCTTCTTCTTCTTCTTCTTCTTCTTCTTCTTAATAATAATAATAATAATAATAATAATAATAATAAGAAGAAGAAGAAGAAGAATGGTGCTAAAAATTTTTGAGAGGAGGGGGAAGTCAGTTACAATAAAATAAGTACTGGTTGAATACTAATTCAACCAGTACTTATGTTATAGACCCCTAAAGGGATGAAATGCAAAGTGGACTTTGGTAGAATTTGAACTTGGAATCTAAGGACAAGCAAACTGCTACTAAGCATTTTCCCCAGTTTCTTCACATTTCTGCCAGCTTGCTGTTTCCTTCTTGTTCTTTATACTACTGTCTTGTTTTGTATGACCAATATTTCAACACACACACAGACACAGACACACAGATACAGAGAGAAAGAGAGAGAGAGAGAGAGAGAGTGAGAGAGAGACACACACACAGACACACACACACACACAGACACACACACACACACAGACACACACAGACACACACACACACACACACAAGTTCTCGCTCTCTCATGCACACATATGCTCTAATGCAAAGACATACTTTAACAGACGTGTACATTCACACACATACGCAAATAAAGGCACACAGACACACACACACACACACACACAGAAATTTATTTACTTGTGGTCATTCTGGAGCACCACCTTCATGGGTTTAATTGAATAAATCAATGCCATTACATTGAATAAATCAATGCCATTACATTTTCATGTTTGGTATTTAATCTATCAGTCTCCTTTTGCCAAACTGCTATGTTACAGGGACATAAACAAACCAGTGCCGGTTGCTAAGCAGTTTGAGTACATACACACATGGGTACACATACACACTTGCACACACATATACACACACGCACACATGCATGCACAAACACACACACACACAGGCACTCATCCAAGTACATACGCCCAAACACACACATACACATCACACACACACACACACACACACACATGCACACGCATATACACACACACATATGCTTTAAAAGACTATAAGAAAATTTTTCAATACAAAAATACTAAAAATTATCAATATTCTTTACTCTTTACTCTTTTACTTGTTTCAGTCATTTGACTGTGGCCATGCTGGTGCACTGCCTTTAGTCAAGCAAATCGACCCCAGGACTTACTCTTTGTAAGCCATGCCTGAAACTTATTGTATCGGTCTCTTTCGCTGAACTGCTAAGTTACAGAACTTAAACACACCAGCATTGGTTGTCAAGTGATTTTGTGGGGAACAAACACAGATGCACATATACACACACACACATACATATATATATACATATATACGACAGGCTTCTTTCAGTTTCTGTCTACCAAATCCACCCACAAGGCTCTGGTCAGCCCGAGGCTATAGTAGAAGACACTTGCCCAAGGTGCCACGCAGTGGGACTGAACCTGGAACCATGTGGTTGGTAAGCAAGCTACTTACCACACAGCCACTCCTGACATTTTTTTATAAGAGTTTTTTTAATATCTATCCTTCCATTCATGCACCCATCTGTTTTTTCCTGGAAGGGCCATTGGGGGTCGAGTTCTCAGGCAACTCTTCCATAATGTGCTGTCAGAAGCAAATGTCATTAGATTTTCAGGCTGGATTTCCAACCATGACCAACTAAGACTAGGAATATTATCCAGTAACCTTGTTCTTTGGACTACTCCCTAGACTCCCTACTGGTTAACTTGGCTTGAAGAATCGGTCTTGCAATTCTTTCCTTTGATATTCAAATCACATGTTCTTCAAATAAGTACAAACAGAGGCATGACTGTGTAGTTAAGAAGCTTGCTTCCCAACGACATAGTTCCAGGTTCAGTCCCACTGCGTGGCACCTTAGGCAAGTGTCTTCTGCTATAGCCTCGGGCCAACCAAAGCCTTGTGAGTGGATTTGGTAGATGGAAACTGAAAGAAGCCTGTCGTATTTGTGTATATATATATGTGTGTGTGTTTGTGTGTCTGTGTTTGGCATCTGAGGTTTTGGAAACATTGTAATGGCAATGGGCCCTGTCCCTTACCCTTACAGCACATCTAATTAATCTTTTATCTTTTATCTTATACTTGTGTCAGTCATTAAACTGTGGTCATGCTGGGGCACAGCCTTGAAAAATTTTTGTCGGACAAATCAACCTTGGTACTTATTCTTTTCAGCGTGATAATTATCCTGTCAGTCTCTTTTGTTGAACTGCTAAGTTACAGGAATGTAAACACACCAACACCAGTTGTCAAGTGGTGGTGAGGAACAAACACAGACACACATCACCTTGGTCACCTTGATCACCTTGACTGACCAGTCTGTCGGGAGTCCATTTGACACCGCTGGTCACAGCATGCTGTCCACTCTTCTATGGATCACGCTTACCTCATCCAAGTGATCCCAATCGTCCTCCTGAAACCGTAACTCCACCGTTGTGGAGGCCTTCTGAGTGGTCATTTCTACTTGCGCGAGTACCACTCGACAACTGCATGGGTCCACCAATTATCGGTAAGCCGGGCGACGTGTCCAGCCCATCTAAACTTCTAAACAAAGACACACATACATATATATATATACATATACTAGCAGGACCTTCATTTTTCAGGAGCAAAATCCTTTTAACAGGTTTAATAAGACTGGAATTTTGGAATATGTGCATAAAAATCAGTAATATGGGATACATGTGGCACGATTACAATTTTTTTTAGGGTGTGTAAAGAGGGAAATATATATAAATAGAACAAAATAGAGGGCATTAAAACATTCGGACAGATAGACGATACAAAGGCCGACAAGAAAAACAACAATTAGAAGGACATGGCAAAAAAAAGACGGCTCATTCTTGGCTTTCTCTCCTCAGTCAAGTCCCAAACTCACGACCATTTCGGGCAGTTACCCCACCACCATCATCACCACCATCCACCACCGTTTTAATGTCCACTATATATATATATATATATATATATATATATTATATATATATATATATATATATATAGATATATACACACCACACCACGATGGGGCTTCTTTTTCTTTCAGTTTCTGTCTATGAAATCTACTCACAAGGCTTTGGTCTGCCTGAGACTATAGTATTAGACACTTGCCCAAGATGCCACAGGGTAGGACTGAACCTGCCACTATGCGGTTGGGAAGCAAACTTCTTACCGCACAGTCATGCCTGAAACCCTGGCAGGCAGTGCTCCAGCAAGGCCACGTACACATACATGAAACACATGCAGCTACAGACAAACATACATTCACAAAAACATGCACACCACACACACACTGTTGTCTTGACTGCAAGATTCTCTGAGAAACACAATTACAATTGATAAAATTATAATCTTATAGACTAATTAACTAATTGCGGACTAATTAATATCATTGCAAAGCACAAAAAATAAAAAATGAAACATTATGATATTTACATCCAGACCTATTTTCCAATCTGATCTCCGATCGCCATCAATACCTTATCAATATTTAGATCTGTGCTGCTTCCCATTAATTTGATCTCTGATCGTTATCAGGTATGTCATCAATATTTAGATGTACTCTTCTTTCCAATCAGTTCAGAAAAAAACGTGTGTGAAAACCCATCATCATCATCATCATCATCATCAACAATGTCATCATCACCCCATTACCAACACCACCAACACCACCACCATCTTCACCAACACCACCCCTCCACCTCCATCTTCACCACCACCACTATCTTCACCACCACCACCACCACCACCTTCACCACCACCACCACCACCTTCACCACCACCACCACCACCACCACCGCCGCCACATTCACCACCACCACCACCGCCGCCACATTCACCACCACCACCACCCCAACACAACCACCACCACCACCACCACCACCGCCACCACCACCACCATCTTCACCACCACGACCACCACGACCACCCACCACGACCACCACCAATACCACCTCTCCACCACCACTGCTACCGCCGCCGTCATCGTCCCCACCACCACCTTTGTTGAGGCAGATTTTCTACGGCTGGATGCCCTTCCTGCCACCAACCCTCACCTGTTTCCAAGCAAGGTAATATTTCCTCATGACTTGAAATGTTTCTTTCCACAGAAGGCTGGAAGCAACACAACCCCTCTTGTATAACATGGATGCTCATTTACAATCATCACATGATGTCTAGATAATGGTACACACACACACACACACACACTCTCTCTCTCTCTCTCTCTCTCTCTCTGTCTGTCTGTCTCTCTCTCTCTCCCTGTCTCACTCTCTGTCTGTCTCTGTCTGTCTGTCTGTCTGTCTGTCTGTTCTCTCTCTCTCTTACATACACACACACACACACAAACACACTCACACAGACACACACACTCAGACACACATGCAAACACACACAAATAGACTCACACACACATGTACACACGCAAACACATACACACATGCACTCACACACACATACATGCACACACATACACACATACACATGCACACACACACATACATACACTGTGCATAGAGTCAGGGTGGGTTGGGTGTGTGGTATCTGGATTGTGAGGGGAGATGTGATTTCTGGTGCTTCGTTGGAGAATGTTAGGGAGAAATAAAGGGTAGCATCATAAAGGGGAGAGAGAGAGAGAGAGAGAGAGAGAGAGAGAGAGGGAGAGAGAGAAAGAGAGAGAGAGAAAGAGAGGGCGTTGTTGGATGTATTAGTAAATAAGTGATTGATGTATAAAAAGAAGAGAATGGTGGGGGTGAGGGGCAGAAAGGAACTTTGGTACCAGCTGGAGTTGATGAAATACCAAACAGAAAGAGTTCTGTCTACACATTCTGCTAAAATTCTAAGAGATGAGAAGCAGGTGGCATCTATAATCAAGAAATTTCTTTTGGGGTTCAGTCCCACTGCATGGCACCTTGGGCAAGTGTCTTCTACTATAACCTCGGGCCGACCAAAGCCTTGTGAGTGAATTTGGTAGATGGAAACTTAAAGAAGCCCGTCGTATATATGTATATATATATATATGTGTGTGTGTGTGCTTGTGGGTCCTTCACTCCCAGCTGTCTATATGAAAGGTAACTAATTGTTGGGAGTCTGACAGGTGCTACTATTCTGGGTCTAAGTAGACCTGTTAAAAAACAGTGGCTAAGAGGTAACTTCACACCCTTCAAAACCCTGGAAATTTCAAACCAGGACCTCACTTCTACATACAGTCTAAAATCATACCCACGACATATAAATACATACATACATAAAAGAAAATACCTACATTGAACTATTGAGGAATATACAGCTACTCTGCTCTATCCAGATTACAAGTCTAGGTTTATACCTGTAATTATTGGGGCACTGGGATATATAACACACTGCCTAAATACTAATCTTGAGAAATTAGGCTTCTCAAAACTAGAAAAGAGAAAGCTAGTTCAAAGACTACAGATTCAAGCCATCACTGGAAGTGCAAAAATTTGTAAGAAAGTTTCCAGAAGTTTATCATTTCAGTATATAAGAGCATGTCTAGACATGCAACTAACTATATGCATGAGAATACATGCGTAAAATGCAACATGCAAATCTGCACATGCACAGACTCCAAATACTGCACATACACATACATGCAAAAATACCATTGTTGTTGAAATTCCAATGAAGGAGCCTTGGGTCTTGGCTGGAAACTGGTTCTTTCTCTATTGGTAAGAAATCTTGAAATAAAACTGGATAATGGCAGACATTATTACTCTACTCTTTTACTTGTTTCAGTCATTTGACGGTAGTCATGTTGGAGCATTGTCTTAAGTCAAGCAAATCGACCCCAGGACTTATTCTTTGGAATTCTAGTACTTATTCTATCGGTTTCTTTTGCCGAACCGCTAAGTTACGGGGACGTAAACACACCAGCATCGGTTGTCAAGCGATGTTGGTGGGACAAACACAGACACACAAACATACACACACATACATATATATATACATATATATGATGGGCCTCCTTCAGTTTCCATCTACCAAATCCACTCACAAGGCTTTGGTCAGCCCGAGTAGTCAGCCCAAGGTGCCACGCAGTGGGACTGAACCCTGAACCATGTGGTTGTGGGAAGCAAGCTACTCACCACACAGCCACTCCTGCGCCTATATAATGATATGCATTGATGTGTGACGATTATTAAAATCCCTGTCTTCCATGCATTCAGACATGTCCCTTCAGGTGCCAGCTGCACATAAAAAGCACCTGTGCCAGTGTTGCAGGAATGCACCCGTGCAGGTGTTGCATAAACGCACCTGTGCTGCTGGCACATAAAGGGCACCCAGTATGTTCTCTTGAGTGGTTGGCATTAGGAATGGCATCCAACCATAGAAACCATGCCACAACAGACAACTGGAATCTGGACAAGCCATTCAACCGATGCCAACATGGAAAGTGAATGTTAACCAATGATGATGATGATGATGATACATAACATACTCGCATGCACACACACACACACACACAAACACACACATGTATCTATGTACATATACATATATATGCATATATATATGTGTGTGTGTGTGTGTGTGTCTCCAATTATAGCCTTGAGCCAACCAAAGCTTTGAGTGGATTTGGTGGACGGAAACTGAAAGAAGCCCATCGTATATGTGTGTGTGTTTGTTTGTCCCTCCACCATCATTTGATAACTGATGTTGGTGTGTTCATGTCCCTGTAACTTAGCAGTTTGGCAAAAGAGACCGATAGAATAAGCACTAAGCTTACAAGGAATAAGCCCTGGGATTAATTTGTTCGTCTAAGGCGGTGCTCCAGCATGGCTGCAGTCAAATGACTGAAACAAGTAAAAGAATAAAAGAATAAAAACATATATATATATATATTTATATCATCATCATCGTTTAGTGTCTGCTTTCCATGCTAGCATGGGTTGGACGGTTCAGCTGGGGTCTGGGAAGCCAGAAGGCTGCACCAGGCCCAGTCTGATCTGGCAATGTTTCTACGGCTGGATGCTCTTCCTAATGCCAACCACTCCGTGAGCATAGTGGGTGCTTTTTACGTGGCACTGGAACAGGTGCCAGACGGGGCTGGCAAACGGCCACGATCGGATGGTGCTTTTCACATGCCACCAGCACGGGGGCCAAGTGAGGCTGGCAATGGCCACGACTGGATTGTGCTTTTTACGTGCCACCGGCACAGGGGCCAGGCGTGGCTGGCAACGGCCATGATCGGATGGTGGCTTTTTACGTGCCACCGGCACAGAGGCCCGTGGGGGTGGCACTGGCAACGGCCACGGTCGGATGGCTCGCTTATGTGCCACCGGCACTGGTATATATATAATGTACCAGTTGTGTACTGAGGTCGATCTAATCTATTAACCCCCTCCACAAAAATTTTGGGCCTTCTGCCTAGAGTAGAAAAGAATATATATATACACACACATGTATATACATACCTTGTTTTTTTTATTAGTGTTGTAGGATTCTTTATATGAATTCATGTGTTGAAACAAATTGTGTTGTTTCTTGGGAGAGGCATAATGCCAACATTAACACCACATGTACCAGTTCAGTTCCACTCCTTTAATATTTGTCAAATGGTTAAATATTTATCCAACTAATTGATCGTTTGTTTAAACTTATTGGTTTAACAATCGTTTTGCTTTCTTTGTTTTGTTTTTTGTGCTCATCAAAGTTCTTTTGTTGCCATTCACAACCTTTTCAGTAACTTATCTTTTTCTGAAGGCCAAATTCATCTGCCTATATATATCATCATCATCATCATCATCATCGTTTAGCGTCCGTTTTCCATGCTAGCATGGGTTGGACGGTTCAACTGGGGTCTGTGAAGCCAGAAGGCTGCATCAGGCCCAGTCTGATCTGGCAGTGTTTCTACGGCTGGATGCCCTTCCTAACGCCAACCACTCCGTGTGTGTAGTGGGTGCTTTTTACGTGCCACCTGCACAGGTGCCAGACAGAGCTGGCAAACGGCCACGAACGGATGGTGCTTTTTATGTGCCACCAGCACGGGGGCCAGGCGAGGCTGGCAACGGCCACGAACGGATGGTGCTTTTTTATGTGCCACCGGCACGGAGGCCAGTCGGGGCGGAGCTGGCAACGTCCACGATTGGATGGTTCGCTTACTTGTCACCGGCACTGGTATCACAGCTGCAATTTCCATTGATGTTGATCGACTTCGATTTTGGTTCTGCTTGCTGATATCTGATTGGATTTGGATCTGATTTTATTTGGATATATATATATGTATATACTCAAAATAAGCAACAAGAATGACTCCGGTAATTTGGTACGATCGTTTCGTACTACATCATTTTATTAAATGTTGTAAGTATTATATATATATGTGTGTGTGTGTGTGTGTGTGTGTGTGTATTCTTTTATCCATTTGCTTGTTTCAGTCATTTGACTGTGGCCATGCTGGAGCACTGCCTTGAAGGGCATTAATTGAACAAATCTACCTCAGGCCCCCTTTTTTTTTTGAAGTCTAGTATTTATTCTATCAGTCTTTTTTGCTGAACTGCTAAGTTACGAGGATGTAAACAAACTAACACCAGCTGTCAAGCAGTGATGCAGGGACAAACACAGAGACACACACACATAGACACATACATACATGCCATATATATATAATATATATATATATATATATATATATGTATGTATATATATATACACACACACATATATATATATATATACACACATATATATATATATACATGTATATATGTATATGTGTGTGGATAAAATATATTATATATATATATATGACAGGCTTCTTTCAGTTTCCATCTACCAAATCCACTCACAAGGCTTTGGTTGGCCCAAGTTTATAGTAGTAGACACTTACCCAAGATGTCACAGATCTGTGACTGAACCACAAATCCATGCTTGTGCCTATTATACATACATACATCATACATACATACATACATACATATATATATATAATAATAATAATAAATCTTAGAGCGAGTTATAAACAGTAGCTGCAACACATCGTGACATGTATTTGCCATTTAAATATGGCTAACCCCTAAGGGGGTGGATGCTACTGTAGTTTGTAGCCCCAGGAGGACACCTCCTCCAGCTGGCTTTAGACACACAAAAGCCAGCTGAGGAGGTTTTCCTCCTGGGCTACAAACTACAGTAACCTTCAGCCATCTTAGGGGTTAGCCATATTTAAATGGCAACTAAAGCCAGCTGGAGGATGTGTCCTCCTGGGGCTACAAACTACAGTAACATCCACTCCCTTAGGGGTTTGCCATACTTAAATGGCAAATATATGTCACGATATATATATATATATATATATATATATTATATACACATATATATATATATAAACATATATAAATATACATACATATATATAAACATATATTAACAGCGGTGGTGCCCCAGCATGGCCGCGGCCTTCGGGCCAAAACATTTTAAAGGATTTTAAGGATATATATATACATATATACATACATACACATATATATATATATATATATATGTATCAAAAGAAAAACAGGATGCAAAGGATTTAGCGGTACATATGTTTCTGGCTTTATTGGACAGTTTATATCAATGCATAATTGATGTAACATGTATGTCAATAGCCTTCTTCAGCCGCGCACAATTACCACACCAAAGACATGTATTACATTATAGCAGGTTTGAGAAGTTTGGGAAAAAGATGAGTTTCGTTGGGGATGCAAATCCACATAGGCGTATATGGTATAGCGAGACACCAAAACAAAACGTCCATACCGTTTTTTACTCGATATAGAATGAGGAGGTTGGATGTTGTGGTAAAGAGGGAGGAGTGGAAGGGGTGAATCTTTAATGAGTTTGGGATCACAAAGAGGAAAAATAGTAAGTGC